>NW_027142391.1:3215809-3484409 GCF_026170545.1 Melanerpes formicivorus
TGCTCCCTGCTGCTCATCAGTCCTTACCAAACACCCCAAGGAACTGCAGGGGGGGAAAAAAAACCCCAACACAACCCAACCAACCCCAGAGTGTAGGGAATGGAGCTCTGCAAAAGAGTAGGTTGGGTGAAAGAAGACCAAAGGAACAGCCCAACAAGTGCTAAAGAGAGGTTTCCCTCCTCTCTGCGCCAGCTTGGGCTTGCATTTGCCATGCAGCTGCCAGGTTGTGCTGCAGGGTGGTCTGCAGGCAGGGAGGGTCTGGAAAATAGCTATTAAGAACTACATTGCAGCTTGCTGGAAAGTGCAGAGCACCTCTGAGGGAAAAGGTGGCTTGGGGAGAGGATCTTCTCTTGGGTTAAGAGAAGGGGAGGTGGGGGGAAAGGTTGTTGAAGCTGGGTTCTCCCTAGCTGTGCTGGGAGAGAGGAGAGCTCTCCCCTCTTGCATGATGTGTGCAATGTGAGGTCTTTCTGGTGCCTTTCATAAGCCTTTCCTGCTGATTAGCTCAGGGGCAGTGGTGTGTGCAGGGAGGTGGTTGGGGTAGGGTCAGACTGGCTGAGCTGAAGGTCCTCATTCTGTGGCTCTGTGGAGGATCCTCCAGCCCATGCTGGTGAGCCACTGCTGGGCTGGCTGGAGGCCTGTAATTACAGCAGCAATCTCCACATTTCTGGCTTGTCATGGCTAAATCTCCCAGCCCAAAGAATCGAGCCCAGCTAGTTCAGTGACACAGCCCCAGAACAATGCTCCCCAGGCACGCAGCGCCAGGGCTGGGAAGCTCCTCCAGCTCAGTGCTTGCATCCAGGCAAGAGAGCTCCACAGCCAAGGAGAGCTCCTGCCTTTGAGGATCACAAGGTAGGAGAAGCTGCATGTCTAGCCTGGGAAAAGTGGGATCTGAGGCGCTGCTGAGCTTGCTGAGGAGGCTGCAGGGAGTTGCAGAGCAGTTTGCTGGCAGCGGGGTGGGAGCTGCTCAGCTGAAGGCTGCTGCTGGCACAGCAGAGCAGAGCTCAGCTCAGGGAGCGTGCAGCAAGGCTTGGGATGTGCTGGCACTGCTCCAGGGCTGGGGGACAGGGCAGAAGTCTGTTTCCCTAGGGAAATCAGGACAACAAGGAAACAGTGGAGAATTCCCCTTGCTCTGGCACCAAGGCCATTTCCTCAACAGAGCTTTTATTGCCAAGTCATGCTGACCTGGGATGCTGCTTGTGCTGCTTGGGGTGGAGGATGGAACTCTGCAAGGGGTTGCCTCACCTCCTTTGGATGCTCCTGGGACAGAGATTCACAGAATGGGTTTGGGTTGGAAGGGACCTTAAAGCTCAGCCAGTTCCAACCCTCCTGCCATGGGCAGGGACACCTCCCACCCTTGGTTGGGACACCAACCACCCAGGCTGCTCAAAGCCTCATCCAGCCTGGCCTTGAGCACCTCCAGGGAGGGGACATCCACAGCCTCTCCCTGGGCAACCTGTTCCAGTGTCTCCTCACCCTCCCTGGAAAGGACTTCTTCCTCATCTCCAGCCTGAATCTCCTCTTTTCAGGCTCCAGTGATGATCCTACTGTGGAGAGACAAAAGCAGGCAGCATCCTTGGGGTGGTGCCTCGCTTGCCTGGCAGGCTGCAGAACCACACTTGGAGGCACACCGAAGGGACTCTTCAGCACCACCCCCCTGCTGCCTCCACAACTGAACAGTGTTGTCTGTCTCTTAGGCCATGCCCATGCTGTCAGCATAATATCTGAGTGCCTCCCAGACTAATAGGCTGCCCTAGCGAGGTCCCTGCTTGACCTCATGGAGTCCTCTGCTCTCCTCCCTGCTCAGGTGTCGGGGAGCACCAGCCGGGGTAGGTCCTTGCTGTGATCTCTCTGCCAGAGGGGGAGAGGCTGCAGCCATCTGTCACGCCGTGGTGGTTCTGGTGGAGAGGCTTTGGCTGGATGCTGGATCTCTGCTGGCTCTGCCTTGCTCCTTTCCAGGTTGTTGGACTTCCCCTTTGGTACACCAGCTTCCAGCAGGCTACCTGAGCCAACTCTCACCTCTAGCAGGGATCTGTTCCAGGCTCAGGATGCAGTGGAAGCCGTCACCTTGCACTTCATTCCTCGGGGGGTGGTTCAGCAGAGGGCTGGTGACGGGGGTCTGACGTCAAGGCTGTGGTTTTCTTCCCTCCTAGAGTCTCCCAGGGCTCTCTTTCTCTCCCGGGGCACCGTCATGTCGTGCTTCACGCAGCTGTGGCACTCCAGCACGCCAGACTCTCCCACCAGCCCAGTCCCTGCCTCTCCAGGTGAAATCCCCATCCCCATCAGCCCCATCGTGGTCACCTCCCCAGGAGATGGCAGGAGGAAGGCCAGGTCCCCGGTGGACAAGCCGGGCACTCCAAGCCCAGCCTCTCCCAAGCCAGCCTCCCCCGTGGAGTGCTCCATCTGCTTCAACACCTATGACAACACCTTCAAGACCCCCAAGCTGCTGCAGTGCTCCCACGTCTTCTGCCTGGAGTGTGTGGCCCGCCTGAGCACGGGGCTGCCCCCAAACCAGCCCGAGGACCAGCTGCCCTGCCCCTTCTGCCGGCAGCTGACCAGCATCCCGCAGGAGGGAGCCCCGGCGCTCAAGACCAGCAAGGAGCTGCTCGCCACGCTGCCTCCCGAGCTCCAGCAGGAGAAGGTGCTCTGGATGGAAGGCACCAAGCTGTGCTGCCGCCAGTCGGCTGAGGACCCGGAGAACCCGGACTCCTGCATCTCCATCGACGTGGCCATGAGCAAGCCGGAAAGCTCGGAAGCTCCCCCCGCAGGGCTGGCCGGGAGGCTGTCCCGCTGCGACATGTGCGACGACTGGAAGCGCATCGTCCTCCTCTCGGCCTTGATCATCATCCTCTTCTGCATCATCCTGTGGCCGGTCCAGTGCGCCCTCAAGACGGGGAACCTCCGCTGCTTCACCAGGACTGTGGCCATGAGCAGGCCAGAGTACCTTTCCCCTAAGCCCACCACGGCGGCACCCCCTGGCACACAATCCCCTTTCCAGTAGCCCTGAAGCAGCTCCAGGGGAGGCAGGCACAGGACCTGCTGGCCCCGCTGGCCGAGCCCCAGGGCCCGCTCCCCGCGCTCCTCCTGCGCCTGCTCTGGCCCAGCTGCATCCATCCCCGGGAGCTCTGCTCAAGCACTTGCCTGCCAAGCGGCCTCCAGGCCAGGGATGCTCCAAGGGCTCCTCCTGCCAAACCCTCCATGGAAACCAAAGCTCTGAAGGCAAGGGCCAGGCTGCCAGGACCGTTTGCCCCCAGCGGGGCTCAGCCAGAGTGTGCTGCCTTGGCAGGCTCCCAGGTGCCAGGAGGCGCAGTTCCTCTGCCTCCCCGAGGGAATAAAGGGTTCCTCTGGCCCCCTGGAAGGATCTCCATGATTATTCTTAGGAGGAGCTGGGGTTGGGAGGGTTAGAGACATGGCAAAGCCGGAGGAGGAGATGCGAATGAGCCTCGCTGCGCAGGCTTGGAACCAACCTCTGGGAGGCGTCAGTGCTGCCTCCTGCTGGCCAGCCCCGGACCTGCCCCTGCTGGCTTCCCACCCCGAGGAGCTGTTGGAGCGGAAGGCAGCAGCCATTCTCCTCTTTGTTTTCCCCCCTCTTCTTCTTCAGAAGATGCTCAAACCCCTCTGCTCCCTCCCTGGACAGCGCCTCTGAGCGCAGGCTGGGCTCTGCCAGGCACATCGCCGCCGCCCCACGCCTCAGCAGCCTTCAGTCCTGCTTCCCACAGGCAGGACAAGGGGAGAGAGCCTCAACCCCTCTGCCAGCTCGACCCTCCATGTGTCAGCATGCAGACACAGGCCAGTTGCTCCCACCCTGCTCTTATCCCATGCCAGGGACCTCCTGCCGGTGATTTGCAGAAGCCTTCGTGAGGAAGGCGACCTCCAGTTCAAGGTTTTCTATTCAGCCCCACGTGGATGTTGGACAGTGTTGTGTGCAAGGACCATCCCTCTGTGGATTAAATTATGTTTTGTACAATGCCAAGTGTCCCTTTGTAGCCACTGCTCCACCTTTCCCTTCTCACTTGCAGCTGGAGGGGCTCCCTGCCCGGGCCCGAGCCCAGCGGCGCTCCCAGCTCACGGTCGGTACAGGCGGGTGGCACATCTGCCCTGCCCCCTGAGGAAAGGCTGAGGCACAGCTGGGTTTGTCCAGGCTGGAGGAGAGAAGAGCTCAGGGGAGATCTTCTCACCACAGGCCAGCACACAAAGGACTGAAAGAGTTGGGGCTGTTCAGTCTGGAGAAGAGAAGGCACAAATCCAGGCTGGGCAGGGACTGGCTGGGAAGCCCTGAGGAGAGAGCCTTGGGGGTGCTGGGGGAGGAGAAGCTCACCAGGAGCTCTCAGTCTGCACTTGCAGCCCAGAAAGCCAAGCAGAGCCTGGGCTGCAGCAGGAGAAGTGTGGCCAGCAGGGCAAGGGAGGTGATTCTCCCCCTCTGCTCAGCTCTGGGGAGACCCCACCTGGAGTCCTGCCTCCAGTTCTGGAGCCCCTATGGCAAGAGGGATCTGGAGGGGCTGGAAGGTGTCCAGAGCAGGGCCAGGAGGAGGAGCAGAGGGCTGGAGCTGCTCTGCTGTGAGCACAGACTGAAGGAGTTGGGGCTGTTCAGTCTGGAGAAGAGAAGGCTCTGAGGTGACCTCATTGTGGCCTTCCAGGATCTGAAGGGGGCTCCAGGAAGGCTGGGGAGGGACTGCTCAGGATCTCAGGCAGTGATAGGACTAGGGGGAATGGAATGAAGCTGGAGGTGGGGAGATTGAGGCTGGAGGTGAGGAGGAGGTTCTTCCCCATGAGAGTGGTGAAGCCCTGGAATGGGTTGTCCAGGGAGGTGGTTGGGGCTCCAGCCCTGGGGGTGTTTAAGGCCAGGCTGGCTGAGGCTGTGGCCAGGCTGATCTAGTGTGGGGTGTCCCTGCCCATGGCAGGGGGGTTGGAACTGGATGATCCTTGTGGTCCCTTCCCAACCTGACTGATCCTATGATAGGGTGGCTGCCAGGAGGATGGAGACTCCCTTTTCACAAGGGGTCCTGTGGAGAGGACAAGGAGGGATGGGGACAAGTTGTTCCTGGGGAGATTCCCACTGGACTGCAGGAGAAAATGTTTCCCCTTGAGAAGAGTCAGAGATTGGAATCACCTCCCAGGGGAAGGTGATTACAGTGGGCAGCTGTAAGCCTCAGCTGGCCTTGGGAGGTGATTCCACAGCCCAACAGTCCTCAAGGGGAAAGATTTTCTTCTGCAGTCCAAGCAGGATCAGTGCAGCTCCAGTAGCACCCAGAAAGCTTGGAGCAGATGGTCCTTGGGGCCCCTTCCCCCCTGGCATTCTGTGACCTGCACTCTGGCCCCTGCCCAGCCTGCCCCATCCTGAGCACACCACCAGCTCTCTCCTGCCAACTCACACTTACCACCACCTAGGCAGGGTTGGCCCAGCAGGGACTTCCCTCTCTGCTTGACCTGATTTGACCCGAGAAAGGAGCAGCTGCCCAGGCTTCTCATCTTGTGCTGCCTCCTGGCTGGCTGCAGGATGCTTCCAGTCTGCCTTCCCAGGAACCTTCCCAGGCAATCCCATCAGGACCAGAAAAGGCAGCAGGAACAGAAGCAGTCATGAGGCTGGGGTTGGGCAAGTGACAGGACAGGAGGAAATGGCCTCAAGTTGCAGCAGGGGAGGCTCAGGCTGGATACAAGGAACAATTCCTTTGCTACTGCCAAGAGTGCTCAGGGCCTGGCAGAGGCTGCCCAGGGAGGTGGTGGAGTCCCCATCCCTGGGGGGGCTCCAAAAACCATGTGGAAATGGCATCCTGGGGCATGGATTCCTGCCCATGGTGGTGCTGGGTTGATGGCTTGATGACCTTAAAAGGTCTTCAGGGCCTTCAGCCTCATCAAAATCAATTGCTGTGGGGCAAATGGGCCCCAGGGATGTTCTCCCAGCTCCAGCTGCTCACAGGATCCATCAGCCAGGCTGGAAAAGAGCTCAGAGATCAGCAAGTCCAAGCTGGCACCCAACACCTCCTGACAACTCAACCATGGCTCCCAGTGCCACATCCAATCCCCTCTGGAACACCTCCAGGCATGGTGACTCCACCACCCCCCTGGGCAGCACATCCCAGTGGCCAACAACTCTCTCTGGGAAGAACTTTCTCCTCATGGCTTCCTCCAGCCTGGCTTTGAACCCCTCCAGGCAGGAGACACCCACAGCCTCCCTGGGCAGCCTGCTCCAGTGCCTCCCCACCCTCACTGGAAGGAATTTCTCCCTCATCCCCAGTCTGAATCTGCCTTCCTGCAGCTTCAATCCATTCCCTCCCATCTTATCACTCACAACCCCTGGCCAGAAGTCCCTCCCCAGACTTCCTGCAGCCTCCCTTCAGAGAACCCTAGAACCAATAAGGTTGGAAGAGACCCCAGAGACCATCAAGTCCAACCTGCCACCCAACACCTCAGGACTAACTAAACCATGGCTCCAAGTGCCACATCCAATCCCCTCCAGGGCTGGGGACTCCACCTCCTCCCTGGGCAGCACATCCCAGTGGCCAACAACTCTCTCCTGGCAGTCTTGTCCCAGCACCCTTGGGGGGGGGGGGCTGCCCCTTTGCCCTCCTCCTCCTCCCCACCTACTTGGGAGCAAAGGTTGAAGGCTTAGCTACGCTGCAGCTGAACCTCTGAGTCAGGCCTGGTGCCAGAGGAAGAGCCAAAGCAAGAAGAGTGCCCTGGGAGAGGAGGGCCCTGACCATTTGGGTGGTGGGAGGCACCCAGCCTGCCCCACAGCAGCAGCAGCTGCCAGTCCCTCCCCTGCGAAGCCAACTGCTCCGAGAGAGCTCTAACCAAAGCAAGGCAAACCCCAGCAGAAGCCTGGAGAAGCTCCAACATTTATTCAACAGCCGTTAAAAGTGCAAGTAAGAAGAGAACAAGAAGCCAGCTCTCCTGGCCCCGGGGCCAGGGGTGAGGACAGAGCCACCAGGAGGGGCAGCCAAGGTGTGACACTGTGCTCAGTGCTCAGCTCCACACGCAGAGCCAGCACCCCAGGCACTAACACCCCCCAGCATGCAGCAAGCTCCTAGGGAGGGCTCAACAGCAGCCCTCCAGGCTGGCTCTGGGGGTTCAGGCACCTGAGCACTCCCCACCTTAGGGCACTTGCTGCAGAGGTGCCTTGGCTGGACCAGGCTGCAGGGCTGGAACAGCAGGCAGCACCAAAGGCAAGAGTGGCTGGAGCTGGAACACTGCAGGCAGTGACACCCCCAGGTCACAGCCACCCCTGCAGCACCCCACCTCCACCTCCCCCCCACTACAGAGAGCATTTGCCCTTCTCAGGGGGCTGCAGCAGGCAGGCACAACAAAGAGAGGTCACCCAGCAAGGTGAGGGCAGAGCTGCACCAAAGCCCAGGGGGAGCCCAGCAGCTCAAAGGCTTCAGCTTGGTTGAGCCTCTTAGGCTCTTCCCAAGGGTGGCTGAAGGCACAGTGCAGTCAGAGCTCCCTCCCAGGGGTGGCTGAAGGCACAGTGCAGTCACAGCTCCCTCCCAAGGGTGGCTGAAGGCACAGTGCAGTCAGAGCTCCCTCCCAAGGGTGGCTGAAGGCACAGTGCAGTCACAGCTCCCTCCCAAGGGTGGCTGAAGGCACAGTGCAGTCAGAGCTCCCTCCCAAGGGTGGCTGAAGGCACAGTGCAGTCACAGCTCCCTCCCAAGGGTGGCTAAGGGCACAGTGCAGTCACAGCTCCCTCCCAAGGGTGGCTGAAGGCACAGTGCAGTCAGAGCTCCCTCCCAAGGGTGGCTGAAGGCACAGTGCAGTCACAGCTCCCTCCCAAGGGTGGCTGAAGGCACAGTGCAGTCAGAGCTCCCTCCCAAGGGTGGCTGAAGGCACAGTGCAGTCACAGCTCCCTCCCAAGGGTGGCTAAGGGCACAGTGCAGTCACAGCTCCCTCCCAAGGGTGGCTGAAGGCACAGTGCAGTCACAGCTCCCTCCCAAGGGTGGCTGAAGGCACAGTGCAGTCACAGCTCCCTCCCAAGGGTGGCTGAAGGCACAGTGCAGTCAGAGCTCCCTCCCAAGGGTGGCTGAAGGCACAGTGCAGTCAGAGCTCCCTCCCAAGGGTGGCTGAAGGCACACTGCAGTCAGAGCTCCCTCCCAAGGGTGGCTGAAGGCACAGTGCAGTCAGAGCTCCCTCCCAGGGGTGGCTGAAGGCACAGTGCAGTCAGAGCTCCCTCCCAGGGGTGGCTGAAGGCACAGTGCAGTCACAGCTCCCTCCCAGGGGTGGCTGAAGGCACAGTGCAGTCAGAGCTCCCTCCCAAGGGTGGCTGAAGGCACAGTGCAGTCACAGCTCCCTCCCAGGGGTGGCTAAGGGCACAGTGCAGTCAGAGCTCCCTCCCAAGGGTGGCTGAAGGCACAGTGCAGTCAGAGCTCCCTCCCAAGGGTGGCTGAAGGCACAGTGCAGTCACAGCTCCCTCCCAGGGGTGGCTGAAGGCACAGTGCAGTCACAGCTCCCTCCCAAGGGTGGCTGAAGGCACAGTGCAGTCAGAGCTCCTTCCCAGGGGTGGCTGAAGGCACAGTGCAGTCACAGCTCCCTCCCAAGGGTGGCTGAAGGCACAGTGCAGTCACAGCTCCCTCCCAAGGGTGGCTGAAGGCACAGTGCAGTCACAGCTCCCTCGCAAGGGTGGCTGAAGGCACAGTGCAGTCACAGCTCCCTCCCAAGGGTGGCTGAAGGCACAGTGCAGTCAGAGCTCCTTCCCAAGGGTGGCTGAAGGCACAGTGCAGTCACAGCTCCCTCCCCAGGGTGGCTGAAGGCACAGTGCAGTCAGAGCTCCTTCCCTGCTCCTCAGCACCACTCAGCTGGGTGGGATTTCCCTGAGCTCAGCATTCAGAGCCAAAGGGAGGTGGAGATGCTCAGCTCTGGCTCAGGCTCAGACTCAGACTCAGGGAGGCAGCCCTGCAGTGCAGAGCAGAGCAGAGCAGGCTCCCAGGCACGGGCAGCTGCTGCCCCACAGCAGCAGGGAGTGCTCAGTGTGCTTTGGCAGGGTTGCACAGAAACCTGCAGCTGGTGGAGCCCAAAGGAAGCAGAGAGGGGTGGGGGGGAGAAGAATCAAGAGGAGCAAACACCTGGAGGAGGCCAGGCAGTGCTCTCCCTCTCTCTCTCACCCTCACAAGGCAGCAAAAGCTACTCCAGGATACAGGCTAAAAGCTGTTCCAGCTTGGAAATGGTTGACCTCATGGAAACCACTCCAAGCCTACCAGCACCTCTGACTCCCAGCCCTGGGGAGGAAAGCTCCTAAGCCAGCAAGGCCTTTGGGCAACTGGTGTGTAAAAAATAAGACTCTTACATTACAAACCACAACCCAACCCCAACACAACCCTCCCCTTCTTCCCCTCCCCAAAACCAACCCCAGCTGAGCCTTGATTGCCCTCATGAAGGTCCAGAGGCACTTCCACATAAATATCAACCCACTGGGACAAGGGAGAATGGGAGAAGATCCTTCTCATCAGCAATAAGTTAGGTCAAGGCATGGTCTTGGGGGTGTGGGGGGGTGGTGAGGATGCTGCTTGCTTCTGCCAGGCAGCTGCTTTGCTTCCTCACTGAGTCCAAGGTGCTTGGGGAAGGCAAAATGGGCAACACCCAAAGCCCACTTGTCCAGAAGTGCAGCTCTTGGCAAGGGTGGAAGGAAACACTGCAGGATCCTGCACTGCAGAAGAGAGGAGAAGGGCAGCAAGGTGAGTCCTGGGGAAGAAAAGCACAGGGAGGAGGTTACAAAGCTGCAAGCTCTGCACCAGGAGAGGCTGCTGGAAGGCTGCAGCAGGCTGCCCAGGGAGGTGGTGGAGTCCCCATCTCATGAGGGGTCCAAGAAACCTGTGGCCATGGCACTCTGGGGCTCTGCTTTAGTGGCCAGGGTGCTGCTGGGTCGATGAACAAGACCAAGGGCAGGGTCCTGCAGCTGGCTGGAGGCAACCCCAGGCACAAATCCAGGCTGGAAAGCAGCCCTGAGGAGAGAGCCTTGGGGGTGCTGGGGGAGGAGAAGCTCACCAGGAGCTCTCAGTGTGCACTTGCAGCCCAGAAAGCCAACCAGAGCCTGGGCTGCAGCAGGAGAAGTGTGGCCAGCAGGGCAAGGGAGGTGATCCTCCCCCTCTGCTCAGCTCTGGGGAGACCCCACCTGGAGTCCTGCCTCCAGTTCTGGAGCCCCTATGGCAAGAGGGATCTGGAGGTGCTGGAAGGTGTCCAGAGCAGGGCCAGGAGGATGAGCAGAGGGCTGGAGCTGCTCTGCTCTGAGGACAGACTGAAGGAGTTGGGGCTGTTCAGTCTGGAGAGGAGAAGGCTCTGAGGTGACCTCATTGTGGCCTTCCAGGATCTGAAGGGGGCTCCAGGAAGGCTGGGGAGGGACTGCTCAGGATCTCAGGCAGTGATAGGACTAGGGGGAATGGAATGAAGCTGGAGGTGGGGAGATTCAGGCTGGAGGGGAGGAGGAAGTTCTTCCCCATGAGAGTGGTGAAGCCCTGGAATGGGTTGTGCAGGGAGGTGGTTGGGGCCCCAGCCCTGGAGGTGTTTAAGCCCAGGCTGGATGAGGCTGTGGCCAGGCTGATCTAGTGTGGGGTGTCCCTGCCCATGGCAGGGGGGTTGGAACTGGCTGATCCTTGTGGTCCCTTCCACCCCTGACTGAGTCTATGGTACTATGAAGTTTGGCCTCCTTCGCAGAGCTCCTCTGCAGCCCCAAGCACTCCAAGGGCACTGCTGCCTTCCCCGAGGCAGGCAGAGCCCCAGGGAGCTGCAGAGGCTGAGCTGCAGGAGCTGAGCTGCAGAGGGGCTGAGCTGCAGAGGGGCTGAGCTGCAGAGGGGCTGAGCTGCAGAGGGGCTGTGCGGGAGGTGATGCCCGGGGGCCGCGGGGGGGCTCTCAGCTCTCCTACCTGCGCAGCCTCCCCGCGGCTCAGCCTCTAGCGCCCGGCGCCGCTCAGCCCTGCGCCCTTCGGGCTCTTGACGTTCAGGTTCTCGTAGACGGAAGCTGACTCATCCTCGGCCCTGCCGAGAGACAAAGCCTTGCTGTGCGCAGCCCCGGAGTTCTGGAGCCCTGCCCGCGGGCAGGGGGCCAGTTAGGAAATGGCTAATGACCTGGCCAGGCTCCCCTCTCCCTCCCCAGCCCTGCAGCCAGGGTGACGCTGCCTCACCTGCTCCCAGCCACAGAGAGAGAGCAGCCCTGGGCTGAGCAGCCACCAGCAACCCTCACCAGCCCTCAGCTTCACAGCCCTCACCACTCCTCACCTTCACACCCCTCAAAAATCCTCAGCTTCACAGCCCCCAGCTTCACAGCCTTCAACTTAAAATCCTCACCAGCCCCCAGGCTCCCTCACCAGCCCCCAGGCTCCCTCACCAGCCCCCAGGCTCCTTCACCAGCCCCCAGGCTCCTGCACCAGCCCCCAGCTTCACAACCTTCAACTTAAAATCCTCACCAGCCCCCAGGCTCCTGCACCAGCCCCCAGCTTCACAGCCTTCAACTTAAAATCCTCACCAGCCCCCAGCTCCTTCACCAGCCCCCAGCTCCTTCACCAGCCCCCAGGCTCCTTCACCAGCCCCCAGGCTCCTTCACCAGCCCCCAGGCTCCTTCACCAGCCCCCAGCTCCTTCACCAGCCCCCAGCTCCTTCACCAGCCCCCAGGCTCCTTCACCAGCCCCCAGGCTCCTTCACCAGCCCCCAGCTCCTTCACCAGCCCCCAGGCTCCTTCACCAGCCCCCAGGCTCCTTCACCAGCCCCCAGGCTCCTTCACCAGCCCCCAGGCTCCTTCACCAGCCCCCAGGCTCCTTCACCAGCCCCCAGCTCCTTCACCAGCCCCCAGCTCCTTCACCAGCCCCCAGGCTCCTTCACCAGCCCCCAGGCTCCTTCACCAGCCCCCAGCTCCTTCACCAGCCCCCAGGCTCCTTCACCAGCCCCCAGCTCCTTCACCAGCCCCCAGGCTCCTTCACAGCCCCCAGGCTCCTGCACCAGCCCCCAGGCTCCTTCACAGCCCCCAGGCTCCTTCACCAGCCCCCAGCTCCTTCACCAGCCCCCAGGCTCCTTCACAGCCCCCAGGCTCCTGCACCAGCCCCCAGGCTCCTTCACAGCCCCCAGGCTCCTGCACCAGCCCCCAGCTCCTGCACCAGCCCCCAGGCTCCTGCACCAGCCCCCAGCTCCTTCACCAGCCCCCAGGCTCCTTCACCAGCCCCCAGCTCCTTCACCAGCCCCCAGGCTCCTTCACAGCCCCCAGGCTCCTGCACCAGCCCCCAGCTCCTTCACCAGCCCCCAGGCTCCTGCACCAGCCCCCAGCTCCTTCACCAGCCCCCTGGAGCTTCTCTGAGGAGGACAGCTGTCCTCATAGCTGCTCTGCTCTGAGGACAGGCTGAGAGAGTTGGGGTTGTGCAGTCTGGAGAAGAGAAGGCTCCCAGGAGACCTCATTGTGGTCTTCCATTGTCTGAAAGGGACTCCAAGAAAGCTGGGGAGGGACTTTTGAGGGTGCCAGGGAGTGATAGAACTGGGGGGGATGGAGCAGAACTAGAAGTGGGGAGATGGAGATTGGATGTGAGGAAGAAGTTGTTCCCCAGGAGGGTGGTGAGAGCCTGGCACAGGCTGCCCAGGGAGGTGGTGGAAGCCTCCTGCCTGGAGGTGTTTGCAGCCAGGCTGGAGGTGGCTGTGAGCAACCTGCTGTGGTGTGAGGTGTCCCTGCCCATGGCAGGGGGTTGGAGCTGGCTGAGCCTTGAGGTCCCTTCCAGCCCTGACAATTCTCTGACCCTATGATTCCCATAGGGCAGCCAGCAGCTGCTGAGGTTTCAGGTATGGGAGAGGCAGGCTGGCAGAGGATAAATGCTGGAGCTGTTCTCTCTGCTGCTGCAGAAGCCCTTAGGCCATTCAGAAGCCATCCAGAAGGCAATTCAGCCATCCCTGAGGGCACTCAGCTTACCCAGCTGGGCTCCGTGGTGAAGGGGGCTGCCCCTTGGCTCTGCCTTTGTCCATGGGAGGGTAGCCAATGTTCAAGTAGTCTCTTTCCTTCCTCTTGCTCCTCTGCAAGGGAAAGCAAAGGCAATACAAACAGAGAATCCCACCCAAAGCAGACACAGAAGGCAGCCCCTCCAGGTTGCAGCAGTGGGACACTGGGTGGGAGGCTCCTTTCCCTCTGTTCAGGGCAGCATTCTCAGGGGTGCCCCAGCAGTGCTGGGTTAAGGGTTGGACCTGATGACCTGAAAAGGCTCTTCCAACCACACTGACTCTGGCATTGGAGGCCCAGGGAGTGGAAGGGGTGCTTGGTGTGGCCTGAGTTCTGCCCTGGCTCCTATAGAATCAGAGCAGCCTGGTCTTAAACACTCCCAGGCTGGAAGCACCCACAGGCTCTCTGGGCAAGCTGTCTCACCACCCATAGCCAAGAACTTAGCATCACAGAATCAGCCAGGTTGGAAGAGACCTCAGAGATCATCAAGTCCAACCTGTCACCCAACACCTCCTGACTAACTAAACCATGGCTCCAAGTGCCACATCCAATCCCCTCTTGAACACCTCCAGGGATGGGGACTCCACCACCTCCACCATGCTGTGGTTGGAAGGGACCTCTGGAGCTCATCCTGTCCACCCCTCCCCTGCTCCAGCAGGGCACCCACAGCAGCTTGCCCAGCAGCACAACAGCCAGGGGGGGTTGGAATCCTTCCAGAGAAGAGCCCCAGGGGCTCTCAGCCTTTCCTCCTCCCAGAGGGGCTCCAGGGCCCTCAGAGTGCAGCTTGCTCCAGGGCTCTGGGAGCCTCACAGGGCAGAATTCCCTCCTCATGTTGAGGTGGAACCTCCTGGGCTGGAGTTTCTATCCATTGCCCCTTGTCCTATCCCAGGGTGCAGCTGAGCAGAGCCTGGCCCTGTCCCGTCCCTCCTGACCCCCAGCCCTCAGAGATTTATAGGCATTGATTAAATCCCCTCTCAGTCTTCTCCTCTCCAGACTGCACAGCCCCAGGGCTCTCAGCCTCTCCTCCCCAGGCAGTGCTGCAGTCCCTTCAGCATCCTTGCAGCCCTCCCTTGGACTCTCCCCAGCAGATCCCTGTCCCTCCTGAGCTGGGGAGCCCAGAGCTGGATGCAGTACTCAAGGGGAGGTCTCAGCAGGGCAGAGCAGAGGCGGAGGAGAACCTCCCTGGCTCTGCTGGCCACACTCCTCAGTGCACCCCAGGATCCCATTGGCCTTCTTGGCCCCCAGGGCACATTGCTGACCCATGGGGAGCTTGCTGCCCAGCAGCCCTCCCAGGTTCCTTCTCCTTGGGGCTGCTGCCCAGCAGCTGCCCTCCCAGGCTGTGCTGCTGCAGCTGACTCCTCCTGCCCAGCCGCCGGACTCCGCGCTCCGCCCCGGCAGGATCAGAGCCAGCCCCGAGCTCTGGGGAACACCAGAGGCCTCCAGCTGGAGGCAAGCTGAAGAGAGCTCACCTGCTCCTCTTCCAGCCTCTTCTGCTCAGCCTCGATGTACTGCTGCACAGCCATGTACACGAACTTGTACTGAGCCTCTGTCTGCACCATGCCCGAGCGCTGCCTGCGCACCATCTGGATGGTTTTGGGGATGTCGATGTCGCAGTCCAGCCCTGCTCAGCAGCCACAAGCCCGAGGTTAACCAGCTGAAGGTTGAAAAACCTCCTGCCTCTAAGCCAGCCCTGAAAGCTTGCAGTGTGCCTGGCTGCCCACAGCATCAGCAAAAGCCATGGGACTCAGAGAGGACCTTCAGAGATCATCCAGTTCCAACCCTACTGCCATGGGCAGGGACACCTCCCACCAGAGCAGGTTGCTCAAAGCCTCATCCAGCCTGGCTGCAAACACTTCCAGGCTTGAAGCACCCACAAGGGCTCTGGGCAAGCTCTCTCACCACCCCCATTGACAGGAACTTAGAATCAGAATCACAGAATCACAGAATCACCAAGGTTGGAAAAGACCTCAGGGATCATCAAGTCCAAGCTGTCACTCAACACCTCCTGACCATGGCTCCAAGTGCCACATCCAATCCCCTCTTGAACACCTCCAGGGATGGGGACTCCACCACCTCCCTGGGCAGCACATCCCAATGGCCAATCTCTCTTGCTGGGAGGAATTTCTTCCTCACCTCCAGGCTAAACCTCCCCTGGCACAGCTTGAGACTGTGTTCTCTTGTTCTGGTGCTGGGTGCCTGGGAGAAGAGACCAACCCCCACCTGGCTACAACCTCCCTTCTGGGAGCTGGAGAGAGCAAGAAGGTCTCCCCTGAGCCTCCTCTTCTGCAGGCTAAGCAACCCCAGCTCCCTCAGCCTCTCCTCACAGGGCTGTGCTCCAGACCCCTCCCCAGCTTTGTTGCCCTTCTCTGGACACCTTCAAGCCTCTCGATGTCCTTTTTGAACTGAGGAGCCCAGAACTGGACAGAGGACTCCAGGTGTGGCCTAACATCTTCCTCATGTCCAACCTAAATCTGCCCTGCTCTAGTTTCAAACCAGTGCCCCTTGTCCTGTCCCCACAAGCCCTTGTAGGGCTGGGTGATTGGGTGGGCTGGGGGATAGGTTGGGCTGGGGGACGGATAGGGTGGGCTGGGGGATTGATAGGGTGGGCTGGGGGATTGATAGGGTGGGCTGGGGGACTGAGAGGGTGGGCTGGGGGACTGAGAGGGTGGGCTGGGGGACGGATAGGGTGGGCTGGGGGACTGAGAGGGTGGGCTGGGGGACTGAGAGGGTGGGCTGGGGGATGGATAGGGTGGGCTGGGAGAATTGATAGATTGGGCTGGGGGACTGATAGATTGGGCTGGGGGATGGATAGGGTGGGCTGGGGGACTGATAGGTTGGGCTGGGGAACTGATAGGGTGGGCTGGGGAACTGATAGGGTGGGCTGGGGAACTGATAGGGTGGGCTGGGGGACTGAGGTCGGGCTGGGGGACTGAGGTCGGGCTGGGGGACTGATAGGGTGGGCTGGGGGACTGATAGGGTGGGCTGGGGGATGAAGAAGGTGGGCTGGGGGATCTTGGAGGTCTCTCCCAAGCTGGTTGATTCTGTGGCTATAAGCAGTGCCCCCACTGATGCCAAGAAGCTGACTCTCCTGTGCAGTGCTGCTGGAAGCATCTCCTTCAGCAGAGGGCTGGCCCAAAGCCCCTCTCACCCTGCATTCAGACTAAGCCCAGCCCAGCTCTGTGTCCTGGACGAGCCAACCCCCTGCCTGGAGGCGAGGGCACAAGGGCAGGGCTGCCCAGAGGCAGGGCAGAGGGGGAAGGCAGGGGGCAGGCAGTACCTTGCCTGTGGATGATGTCCACCAGCATGTCGATGACGATGATGGTTCCTGTGCGCCCAATCCCGGCGCTGGCAGGGGGAAAGGAAGAGACAGGCCCCGGGGTCAGGCAGCTCAGCTCCAACCCTCCCCCTGCCTGCCCCACCCTGGGCAGACTGTGCCATGGCTGCCAGCAGATCCACCCAGCCAAAGGCTCACCCCGAGGAGACCACAGCCCAGCAGCTGCCTCAGGGAACGGTGGAGGTTGGAAAGGATCTTCGAGGCCAAGTCCCAGCACCAACCCAGCACCAAACCACGTCCCACAGTGCCATGCCTGCATGCTCCCTGAGCACCCCCAGGCATGGGGGCTCCACCACCTCCCTGGGCAGCCTCTGCCACTGCCTCACCACTCTTGCAGGAAAGAACTTGTTCAGAGGCCACAGTCTCAAGCTGTGCCAGGGGAGGCTTAGGCTGGAGGGGAGGAAGAAGTTCTTCATAGGAACAGAGATTGGCCCTTGGGATGTGCTGCCCAGGGAGGTGGTGGAGTCCCCATCCCTGGAGATGCTCAGGAAGAGCCTGGATGGGGAGCTTGGTGCCATGGTTTGGTTGATCAGATGGTGTTGGGTGAGAGGTTGGACTTGATGATCTCAAAGGTCTCTTCCAACTTGGTTAATTCTATCCTATCCTCTCCTCTCCTATCCTATCCCATCCCATTCCCATCCCATCCCATTCCTATCCCATCCCATTCCTATCCCATCCCATTCCTATCCCATCCCATCCCTATCCTATTCCCCAGCCTAAACCTCCCCTGGTGCAGCTTGAGGCTGTTTCCTCTTGCTCTATCACTTGACAACCAGAGAGAAGAGGCCAACCCTCACCCCACTCCAACACCACAGCTACCACCTGGAGGTCTCAGCCCTGCTCTTCCCTCCACCACCTCCAGTGATGGCCTGGATTTTGCCATGTGTGTACTGCCACCCCAGCTGAGGGTGAGAATGAGCTTCAGGGGTAACACAGAACCACAGAATCACCAAGGCTGGAAGAGACCTCAGAGATCAGCAAGTCCAACCTGGCACCAAACACCTCCTGACTGCTAAACCATGGCTCCAAGTGCCACAGCCAATCCCCTCTTGGACACCTCCAGGGATGGGGACTCCACCACCTCCCTGGGCAGCACATTCCAATGGCCAATCTCTCTGTCTGGGAAGAACTTTCTCCTCACCTCCAGCTTAAGCTTCCCCTGGCACAGCTTGAGACTGTGTCCAGCACCAGAACAAGAGGACACAGTCTCAGGCTGTGCTGGGGAGATTTAGGCTGGATGTCAGGAAGAAGCTCTACACAGAGAGAGTGATTGCCCTTTGGAATGGGCTGCCTGGGGAGGTGGTGGAGTCACCATCACTGGAGGTGTTCAGGAGGAGACTTGCTGGGGTGCTTGGTGCCATGGGTTAGCTGTTTGGGTGGGTTGGATTGGTTGATGGGTTGGACACCATGATCTTGAAGGTCTCTTCCAACCTGGTCTGGTCTATTCCATCCCATCCCATCCCATCCCATCCCATCCCATCCCATCCCATCCCATCCCATCCCATCCCATCCCATTCTATTCTATTCTATTCTATTCTATTCTATTCTATTCTATTCTATTCTATTCTATCCCATTCTATCCCATTCTATCCCATTCTATCCCATCCTATTCCATCCATTCTATTCTATTCCATCCCATTCTATTCTATGTAACTCTTGTTCTGGTGCTGCTTGCCTGGCAGAAGAGCCCAACCCCCAGCTAGCTCCAACCTCCCTGCAGGGAGTTGGAGAGAGCAAGAAGGTCTCCCCTGAGCCTCCTCCTCTCCAGGCTAAGCAACCCCAGCTCCCTCAGCCTCTCCTCCCAGGGCTGTGCTCCAGACCCCTCCCCAGCTTTCTTGCCCTTCTCTGGACACCTTCAAGCCTCTCAATGTCCTTCTTAAACTGAGGAGCCCAGAACTGGACTACAGGACTCCAGGTGTGGCCTGAGCAGTGCTGAGCACAGGGGCAGGATGATTTCCCTGGGGGGAGGAGCCTGCTGGCAGCCCCCCTGCTCCATACCTGCAGTGCACGACGATGGGCCCCGAGTCTGGAACGCTGCGCTGCGCCCGGTTCACTTGGTCCAGAAAGCTCAGCACCCCTCCTGGCTCATTGGGCACCCCATGGTCTGGCCAGCTGAAGTACTGATAATGCTTCACCAGCCTGGGCTGCTCACCCTGCTGGCAGCAGAAACCTGCTCAGAAAGCTCCAGGAGGTTTCTTCATCTCTTTTCAGCAAAGCTTGGGGCCAAGAGCTTCGAGCAGGGGGAGGGTGAAGCAGGGGAAAACCACCTGGCAGAGCCACAGCTGCTTCCCACAGGGGAAGTTCAGGGCTTGGAAGGGACCTCTGGAGGTCTTGGAGTCCAACCCCACCCCTGCCAGAGCAGGTCCAGCACAGGTCACACAGAGCACATCCAGACAGGGCTGGGAAGGCTCCAGAGAAGGAGACTCCACAACCTCCCTGGGCAGCCTGCTCCAGGGCTCTGGGAGCCTCACAGGGAAGAAGTTCCTCCTCATGGTGAGCTGGAACCTCCTGGGCTGGAGTTTCCAGCCATTGCCCCTTGTCCTGTCCCAGGGTGCAGCTGAGCAGAGCCTGGCCCTGTCCCCTCTGACCCCCAGCCCTCAGAGATTCATCAAATCCCCTCTCAGTCTTCTCCAGACTGAACAGCCCCAGGGCTCTCAGCCTCTCCTCCCAGGGCAGTGCTCCAGCCCCTTCAGCATCCCTGCAGCCCTCCCTGGGACTCCCTCCAGCAGATCCCTGTCCCCCCTGAGCTGGGGAGCCCAGAGCTGGATGGAATATTGCAGGTGGAGGTCTCCCCAGGGCAGAGCAGAGAGCCTGTGCCCTCCTCAGCCTTCTCTTCTGCAGGCTGAACAGCTCCGAGGGTTGCCAGCCTCTCCTCCTGGGCTCTCTGCAGCAGAGGGGAGGCAGCAGCAGGAGCAGAGGGGAGGCAGCAGGAGCAGAGGGGAGGCAGCAGGAGCAGAGGGGAGGCAGCAGGAGCAGAGGGGAGGCAGCAGGAGCAGAGGGGAGGCAGCAGGAGCAGAGGGGAGGCAGCAGGAGCAGAGGGGAGGCAGCAGGAGCAGAGGGGAGGCAGCAGGAGCAGAGGGGAGGCAGCAGGAGCAGAGGGGAGGCAGCAGGAGCAGAGGGGAGGCAGCAGGAGCAGAGGGGAGGCAGCAGGAGCAGGAGCAGCAGAGGAGAGGCAGCAGCAGGAGCAGGAGCAGAGGCAGCAGCAGCAGGAGCAGAGGGGAGGCAGCAGCAGGAGCAGCAGCAGCAGAGGGGAGGCAGCAGCAGCAGCAGCAGCAGGAGCAGAGGGCAGGCAGCAGCAGGAGCAGAGGGCAGGCAGCAGCAGGAGCAGAGGGCAGGCAGCAGGAGCAGAGGGGAGGCAGCAGGAGCAGAGGGGAGGCAGCAGGAGCAGAGGGGAGGCAGCAGGAGCAGAGGGGAGGCAGCAGGAGCAGAGGGGAGGCAGCAGGAGCAGAGGGGAGGCAGCAGGAGCAGAGGGGAGGCAGCAGGAGCAGAGGGGAGGCAGCAGCAGGAGCAGCAGCAGCAGAGGGGAGGCAGCAGCAGCAGCAGCAGCAGGAGCAGAGGGCAGGCAGCAGCAGGAGCAGAGGGCAGGCAGCAGCAGCAGCAGGAGCAGAGGGCAGGCAGCAGCAGCAGCAGCAGGAGCAGAGGACTCACCCTGTCGGTGCGGAGGATCTCCAGCTCCCGCAGGCAGTAGCCCTGCGCCTCCCGCTCGCTGACGCCGCGCACCCGCACGCGGCCGTACTCCCGGCTGCAGCTCCGCTCCGGCCAGTAGCGGAAGCACTTGTTCTGCAGGAGGCACCCCAGGGCAGCTCAGCACCCCTCACAGCCCCTCTGCACCCCTCACGGCCCCTCTGCACCCCTCACAGCTCCTCAGCACCCCTCACAGCCCCTCAGCACCCCCCACAGCTCCTCAGCACCCCTCACAGCTCCTCAGCACCTTCCAGGGCAGCTCAGCACCCCCCAGGGCACCTCAGCACCCCCCACAGCATCTCAGCTCCCCACACGGCTCCTCAGCACCCCTCACAGCAGCTCCCACAGCTCCTCTGCACCCCTCATAGCCCCTCAGCACCCCGCAGGGCTGCTCAGCACCCCCCAGGGCACCTCAGCTCCCCACACAGCACCTCAGCACCCCCCACAGCATCTCAGCTCCCTACACGGCTCCTCAGCACCCCTCACGGCAGCTCCCACAGCTCCTCTGCACCCCTCATAGCCCCTCAGCACCCCGTAGAACTGCTCAGCACCCCCCCAGGGCACCTCAGCTCCCCACACAGCACCTCAGCACCTTCCAGGGCAGCTCAGCACCCCCCCAGGGCACCTCAGCACCCCTCACAGCTCCTCAGCACCTTCCAGGGCAGCTCAGCACCCCCCAGGGCAGCTCAGCACGCCCCAGAGCATCTCAGCTCCCCACACGGCTCCTCAGCACCCCTCACGGCAGCTCCCACAGCTCCTCTGCACCCCTCATAGCCCCTCAGCACCCCGTAGAACTGCTCAGCACCCCCCCCAGGGCACCTCAGCTCCCCACACAGCACCTCAGCACCCCCCACAGCATCTCAGTTCCCCACACGGCTCCTCAGCACCCCTCACAGATCCTCAGCACCCCATAGGGCACCTCAGCACCCCACACAGCTCCTCTGCACCTCACACAGCCCCTCAGCTCCCCTCACAGCTCCTCTGCACCCCTCACGGCACATCAGCACCCCACACAGCAGCTCACATGGCTCCTCTGCACCCCTCACAGCTCCTCAGCACCCCTCACAGCCCCTCAGCACCCCTCACAGCTCCTCAGCACACCTCACAGCCCCTCAGCACCCCTCACAGCCCCTCAGCACCCCTCACAGCCCCTCAGCACCCCTCACAGCTCCTCAGCACACCTCACAGCCCCTCAGCACCCCTCACAGCCCCTCAGCACCCCTCACAGCTCCTCAGCACACCTCACAGCTCCTCTGCACCCCTCACAGCCCCTCTGCACCTCACACAGCCCCTCAGCACCCCACACAGGCCCTCTGCACCTCACACAGCCCCTCTGCACCCCACACAGCCCCTCTGCACCCCTCACAGCCCCTCTGCACCCCACACAGCCCCTCAGCACCCCACACAGCTCCTCTGCACCTCACACAGCCCCTCAGCACCCCACACAGCTCCTCAGCACCTCACACAGCCCCTCAGCACCCCTCACAGCTCCTCAGCACCTCACACAGCCCCTCAGCACCCCACACAGCTCCTCAGCACCTCACACAGCCCCTCAGCACCCCTCACAGCCCCTCAGCACCTCACACAGCCCCTCTGCACCCCTCACAGCTCCTCTGCACCCCTCATGGCTCCTCAGCACCCCACACAGCCCCTCAGCACCTCACACACTCAGCCACACAACAGGTTGCCTTGGAAAGCATCTTCAAGACCATCCAGATCCCAGCCCCCTGCTGCAGCCATGGGCAGGGACAGCTGCCCCCAGCCCAGGATGCTCAAAGGGCTTCATCCAGCCTGGCCTTGAGCAGCTCCAGGGTGAGGCAGCACCCACAGCAGCCTGCTCAGGGGAGAAACATCTCCCATGCACGGCTGGAGGGTCCCTACCTTGGGTCCCCTGGGCTGCAGGATGTGGGACAGGGCTTCCCTTTGCACAGCCCCAGCGTGGTGGGGGGTGGAAGGGACCTCTGGAGAGGTTTAAGCCCACAGCAGCTGGCCCAGGACCACAGTGTCCAGGTGGGGTTGGAATGCCTCCAGGGGAGGAAGCTCCACACAAGCTCTCTGTGCAGGCTGCTGCAGGGCTCCAGAGCAGTGCATTCACACTGCAGATCTGCAGGGCTGGCAGCAATCTCTGCCCTGATGCTCCCTGGAGCAGCTGCAGGGAGGGGGCAGCCACAGCCTCCCTGGGCAGCCTCCTTGCCAAGGATCCTCCCCAGGCCCCCCCTGCCCTCCCCAGGCCCCCTGCCCACTCTCACCCTGCCCCTCTCCACCTCCTTGGTGGTCATGACGATGACGTGGCTGTTCTCCTGGTACACCATGGCCCAGAAGTCGTTCACTGTGGTCTGCAGGCAGCCCTGGGTGGCTATGTAGACCTTGCCCTGCTCTGAGCTCCTTCCATCTTCAGCGATGCTCTGAGGAGCCGAGGAGAGGAGGGAGGGAGAGAAAAGGCAACGCTGAGGAACCTGGGGACTGCTTTCCTGCCCCTCCAGCAGCACTCAGCCAGGCAGGAGGCCACAGGGTGAGCCCCAGAGGGTCCCTTCCAGCCCCTATCGAGCTGAGCAGCCTGCTGCAGTGGGAGGTGTCCCTGCCCAGGGCAGGGGGTTGGAGCTGGCTGAGCCTTGAGGTCCCTTCCAGCCCTGACAGTTGTCTGCTGACCTCTCCCCGCTCCAGCACACCTCCTCTCCCCCCTCCAGCACACCTCTCCTCCTTCCAGCACACCTCTCCCCACTCCAGCACACCTCTCCTCCTTCCAGCACACCTCTCCTCCTTCCAGCACACTTCTCCCCCCTCCATCTGACCTCCCCCCCCCTCCACCACACCTCTCCCCCCTCCACCACACCTCTCCCCCCTCCATCTGACCTCCCCCCCTTCCACCACACCTCTCCCCCCTCCATCTGACCTCCCCCCCTTCCACCACACCTCTCCCCCCCAGCTGCTCCAGCAAAGCAGCCTGCCTGCCTCCAGGGACCTCTCTGGAAGCCACACTGCTGTGCCACAGGCTCTTGCCAGCAGGCAGCTGCACAAGCTGCAGGTGGATGTGGCTGGGAGGAAGCCACCTTGAAGGCTTCCCCAGGGCTGGGGGCTGAAGTGCTAGAGCAGCACTGCTGGGAAGGCAGCTGGGAGCAGCTCCTGCCTTACAGAGGGCAGCCAGGACTTGAACATGGAGATCATGTTCAGGTCACTGAGGGCCTGGCTCAATCCTCAGAGACCTCCTGAGCAGGAATGGAGAAGGAAGGGATGGAGAGAATCTTAGATAGGGGCAAGGAGGGGATGGAGAGACTCAGGTAGGGGCAAAGAGGGGATGGAGAGACTCTTAGATGGGGCAAGGAGGGGATGGAGAGACTCAGAGAGGGGCAAGGAGGGGATGGAGAGACTTAGATAGGGGCAAAGAGGGGATGGAGAGGCTCTCAGATAGGGGCAAGGAGGGGATGGAGATACTTAGATAGGGGCAAAGAGGGGTTGAGATACTTAGGGGCAAAGAGGGGATGGAGATACTTAGATAGGGGCAAGGAGGGGATGGAGAGACTCAGATAGGAGCAAAGAGGGGCTTGAGAGACTCTCAGATAGAGGCAAGGAGGGGATTGAGATACTTAGGGGCAAAGAGGGGGTTGGGATACTCTCAGGGACAAGCAGGACATGGAGAATGAGATCCCCTGGGGTACAGTAGGACAATCCAGTGTTTGGCCTGGATCTAGTGAAAGATTCTGGTCCTGATGGGCCATGCCCTCAAAGCTGGCACCCTCACTGCACTTACCCAGCAGAAACCCAGCACTGGGCTGTGTTTGAGCCCCCCCAGCACGGTGCCTTCCCTTCCCCAAGTACCTTGATGTAGTTGGCATTGATGTAGTCGGAGCCGGGCACGCTCTCATCCGCGTCCCGGAGCGCCACCCGCGTGGTGTCAACTGCAGGGGAGGAGAGCCCAGGATGAGCACCCCTGGGGGCACAGATGGGCTGGCACAGGGCAGCCACAAGGCTCTACCCCTTCCCCAGGGTCCTGCAGACCTCTTTGCATCTCAGCCAGCATCTGAAAGGTCTCTTCCAACCAAACTGATTCTATGACCATTCCCCAGGGCACTGCAGACCTCTTTCCATCTCAGCCAGGATCTGAAAGGTCTCTTCCAACCAAAATGGTTCTAAGACCACTCCCCTGGATCCTGGAGACCTCTTTGCATCTCAGCTAGGATCTGGAAGGTCTCTTCCAACCAAACTGATTCTATGACCACCCCTCAGGTCCCTGCAGACCTCTTTCCATCTCAGCCAGGATCTGAAAGGTCTCTTCCAACCAAACTGATTCTATGACCACCCCTCAGGGCACTGCAGACCTCTTTCCAACTCAGCCAGGATCTGAAAGGTCTCTTTCAACCAAAATGGTTCTAAGACCATTCCCCAGGATCCTGGAGACCTCTTTGCATCTCAGCCAGGATCTGAAAGGTCTCTTCCAACCAAACTGATTCTATGACCATTCCCCAGGGCACTGCAGACCTCTTTGCATCTCAGCCAGGATCTGGAAGGTCTCTTCCAACCAAAATGGTTCTAAGACCACTCCCCTGGATCCTGGAGACCTCTTTGCATCT
This sequence comes from Melanerpes formicivorus, assembly GCF_026170545.1. Classification (NCBI taxonomy): domain Eukaryota; kingdom Metazoa; phylum Chordata; class Aves; order Piciformes; family Picidae; genus Melanerpes; species Melanerpes formicivorus. The sequence continues at coordinate 3,240,285 of NW_027142391.1, forward strand.
CAGCCAGGATCTGAAAGGTCTCTTCCAACCAGAATGATTCTAAGACCATTCCTCTGGATCCTGGAGACCTCTTTGCATCTCAGCTAGGATCTGAAAGCTCTGCAAGGGGACCTGGCCCCAGAGAAGGCTGCAGAAAGGGGGCTGAAGGCCCCAGGGCAGGCTGGCAGGCTCTCCTTACAGGGCAGGATGTTCTTGTAGCGATTCTTAGCCTTGTTCTCCGGTCGCTGTCCCTCCTTCCTGGGGTAGAGGAGTTTGCACTCCTGCTGCTGCAGCATCTGGGGAGCAGAGAACAAGAGAACAAAGTGTCCTGAAGAAAGGGGAGGCAGAAGCAAAGGAAGGGCTCTCTTGCCACTAGCTGCTTGGCTTCCTAACGCTGAGAAGAGCAGAGGGAGTGCTGGCAGGAAGGGAACGGCAGCCAAGAAGCAGCTTGATGAGAGAGTTAATGGAGGGGAGAAGGCACAGATCCCTGCAGGGAACAAAAGGCATGCAGTTCTAGGCTGAGGAAAGAGAAACAGCCTTGGACATGAGGGGGGAAAAAAAGCAATGACCTAAAGGACCAAGAAATAACTCAGCTGAAGACAGAGGAAGGAGAACCAGCAGCGAGCAGAGGCCCTCAGCGCTGCACACTCCCATGCAGACCTGGTCTGCTGCCCCCATGGGCCCCAGAGGGACGGAGCAGAGGAGCATCTCATACCTCAAACTCTTCCCAGAAGCCTTGCTTGGCCTTCTCACTGTGGTCTGCCATCTTGTTCAGCTCCCTCACCCTGTTCTCAATGTTGGCTGCGTTGATGCGTGTGGCGTTGAAGGGCTGGGGGCAGATGAGGACAGAAATCACCACCTGCAGCAACCAGTACCAGCAAACCAGGCCATGCTCCCCTTGCATAAACAGCTCCTGAACCCCTGGCAGGAGCTGAGTCCCTTCCTGAGGCCTTGAGTGCACGGCCAGGGACCTCTCCGTGAGCCTGGCCGAGCAGGACAGGCAGCCAGCAGGGTGTCGTAGGGGGCAGGGAGCTCCCCAAAGAGCAGGGCCAGCTCTGTGTGCTCCTACAGCGTGATGGGCAAGCCCAGACACCAGCAGCTGGGTGCCAGAGCAGCCCTCACACCTGCTTCAGGTGAACCACAGCTCCAGACTTCTCCACCATGGGGTTCTTCTTGTAGTGCTCCACCAGGTCTGCCAGCGTGTCGAAGCGCTCTCCGCCCCCCACGTCGTACTTCCCGTCTGGCTGCAGGAGAGGGTGACAAAACCAGGCTGAGACCTGGGGGGGGGACACAGACACAGCTGCCAGCTGGCTCAGCCCCCCCAGCAGGGGGTGGGCAGGGGCAGCAGGACCAATCCCACCTGGTAGTGGATCATGACGTGGGTGACGTGCGGCTTGCGGTCCCCGGTCTCCAGCTTGTCCTCGTTGGTCAGCACCGACAGCACGAAGTCCCCCGGCTTGCTCTGGCTCTCCCGCACCAGGAAGCTGCCTGGCTTGCCCTTCTCTGTCAGCAGCTTCTCTGCCTCCTTGCCAGTCAGGTGCCCATGGTACCACCTGGGGGAGGGGGAGAGAAGAGGAAGGGAAGAGGAAGGGAAGAGGAAGGGAAGAGGAAGGGAAGAGGAAGGGAAGAGGAAGGGAAGAGGAAGGGAAGAGGAAGGGAAGAGGAAGGGAAGAGGAAGGGAAGAGGAAGGGAAGAGGAAGGGAAGAGGAAGGGAAGAGGAAGGGAAGAGGAAGGGAAGAGGAAGGGAAGAGGAAGGGAAGAGGAAGGGAAGAGGAAGGGAAGAGGAAGGGAAGAGGAAGGGAAGAGGAAGGGAAGAGGAAGGGAAGAGGAAGGGAAGAGGAAGGGAAGAGGAAGGGAAGAGGAAGGGAAGAGGAAGGGAAGAGGAAGGGAAGAGGAAGGGAAGAGGAAGGGAAGAGGAAGGGAAGAGGAAGGGAAGAGGAAGGGAAGAGGAAGGGAAGAGGAAGGGAAGAGGAAGGGAAGAGGAAGGGAAGAGGAAGGGAAGAGGAAGGGAAGAGGAAGGGAAGAGGAAGGGAAGAGGAAGGGAAGAGGAAGGGAAGAGGAAGGGAAGAGGAAGGGAAGAGGAAGGGAAGAGGAAGGGAAGAGGAAGGGAAGAGGAAGGGAAGAGGAAGGGAAGAGGAAGGGAAGAGGAAGGGAAGAGGAAGGGAAGAGGAAGGGAAGAGGAAGGGAAGAGGAAGGGAAGAGGAAGGGAAGAGGAAGGGAAGAGGAAGGGAAGAGGAAGGGAAGAGGAAGGGAAGAGGAAGGGAAGAGGAAGGGAAGAGGAAGAGAAGAGGAAGAGAAGAGGAAGAGAAGAGGAAGAGAAAGAGAAGAGAAAGAGAAGAGAAAGAGAAGAGAAAGAGAAGAGAAAGAGAAGAGAAAGAGAAGAGAAAGAGAAGAGAAAGAGAAGAGAAAGAGAAGAGAAAGAGAAAGAGAAGAGAATTAACCAGGTTGGAAGAGACCTTTGAGATCACCAAGTCCAAGCTGCCACCCAGCACCATCTGATCAACCAAACCATGGCACCAAGTCCCCCATCCAGTCCCTTCTTACACACCTCCAGGGATGGGGACTCCACCACCTCCCTGGGCAGCACATCCCAATGGCCAATCTCTCTCTCTGGGAAGAACTTTCTCCTCCCCTCCAGCCTAAACCTCCCCTGGCACAGCTTGAGACTGTGTCCTCTTGTTCTGGTGCTGCTTGCCTGGGAGAAGAGACCAACCCCCACCTGGCTCCAACCTCCCTTCAGGCAGCTGTAGAGAGCAGGAAGGTCTCCCCTGATGGAGCAGAGTGAGGTCAGCTCAGGAATGGCAGCAGCACAGAACAGCTGCAAGGGACCTCTGGAGCCCATCGAGTCCAAGCCTCCTGCTAAAGCAGAGGCAGGCTGCACAGAAGCAGCCTCCAGAGAAGCAGACTCCACAAGCCCTCTGGGCAGCCTGCTCCAGGGCTCCAGCACCCTCACAGCAAAGAGGTTTTCCCTGCTGAGGTGGAGCAACCTGGGTTGCAGCTTGTGTCCACCGCCTCTGGTCCCATCGCTGGGCACCAGTGGGGAGGCTGAGCCCCTCTCATTGACACCCACCCCTAAGGGGTTTGCAGTCACTGAGCAGAGCCCTCTCAGCCTTCTCTTCTCCATCTATCTTATTTCACAGAATCAACCAGGTTGGAAAAGACCTCAGAGATCAAGCCCAAGCTGTCACCCAACACCTCCTGACTGACTAAACCATGGCTCCAAGTGCCACATCCAATCCCCTCTGGAACACCTCCAGGGATGGGGACTCCACCACCTCCCTGGGCTAAACAGCCCCAGGGCTCTCAGCCTGGCCTCAAAAGAGAGATGTTCTGTTCCCTTGATCATCCTCACAGCCTCTCTTGGACACTCTCCAGCAGCTCCCTGTCTGCTGAAGCAGGGAGCCCAGACCTGGCCCCAACCCTCCAGATGAGACCTCCCGAGGGGCAGAGCAGACCACTGCCCTCAGGCAAAGAGTTACCTTCTCTGCTGGGGCTGGAGGTGATGGGAAACTCATTTCCAGGCTCCCACTCTGCCTGCTCAGCCCTCTGGCACGACCCCAGCTGGAGCTATTTTAGGACCAGTCCCCAGGGACTCTCCTCCACCGCGGCTGCAATGTCATCCCAATACCCTGGCCTGAGGCTGGAAGTGTCAGGGCTTAGCTCAGCCCTCCAGCTAAATGGCATCAGTGCCTTCAAGTGCCATGTGCTGTGTGACAAGCTCTGGCACCTAGGCAGAGGGCTCTGAGGAGCAGGTCTGACTCTCAGGTGGCTCTGCTTCCCTGTGCAGCAACCCTGGGGGTCAGCAGGCTGCAGTCAGACACCAGCCTGGGCAACACTGGCCAGGAGCAAGAGAGAAGCATAGGAGGGGCTGGGAAAAGACCCTTTAAGATCAAGGAGTTCAAGATGCTCTGGCACAGCCTGGGGAGGGTTTTCAGAGGGGTCCTTCCAGCTGTGGCTCCTGCTGCTCCCCTCCCAGCTGACTGAGCTCAGCTCATTCCCTGCTCCTGTCCCTTCCAGCCCTTCCTGCAGCCACTTCCCAGCCCAGTGGTGCTCACAACATGCAGGGAGGTCTGTGCTCAGCTCTTCCAAGCTGCTCCACCTCTCCATCTGTGCCCAGCTTGCATGCCTCCTCTTTCTCCACCTACTCTCTCCTAGCCCTTCCTCCTGCTGCCACACTGGCAGTGAAATTCAGGCTCCCCTGGAACCAGCTCCCCCAGGAGCCTGTGGCAGCCTTGCCACAGTGTCTGGCACACAACCATCCACCCAGAGAGCTCAATCAGCAGCTCAGCCTTGCTAGCTCCATGCTCTGGCTCTGCAGCTCACCTGGCCAGGCTCCTCCATGGACACAAACCCAACCCTTGGGAGAGGAGCAGGGCTTCTCCTTTTGCCTTCCATCCCCACACTCCATCCCCAACTCAGCAGGGGCTCTGGGCAGATGCCACAGGTCCCACTTTGAAGGCAACTGGCTCCTGGCCTGCTGACCAAAGCTGCCAGGAATTCAGAGAGGCTCAAAATAACCTTGCAGGGGAGATGCAATGGCATCACCTCACGTCCCAGCAACTCTGCCCCAGAGGGCAAAGCTGATGGAGCAGCAGCCAGAGATGAGCAGGGCAGAGAACAACCCTCCCTGTGCTCAGCACTGGGGAGCCCACACCTCGAATCCTGGGCTCAGCATTGGGCTCCTCACTCCAAGAAGGACACTGAGGGGCTGGAGTGGGGCCAGGGAAGGGCAACGAAGCTGGGGAAGGGTCAGGAGCACAGGGGCTGGGGAGGAGCAGCTGAGGGAGCTGGGGGTGGTTCAGCCTGGAGAAGAGGAGGCTGAGGGAGACCTCATTGCTCTCTGCAGCTCCCTGAGAGGCACTGCCCAGGCCACACCTGGAGTCCTGTGTCCAGTTCTGGGCTCCTCAGCTTAGGAAAGATGTTGAGCTGCTGGAAGGTGTCCAGAGAAGGGCAACAAAGCTGGGGAGGGGTCTGGAGCACAGCCCTGGGAGGAGAGGCTGAGGGAGCTGGGGTTGCTTAGCCTGGAGAAGAGGAGGCTCAGGGGAGACCTTCTTGCTCTCTCCAACTCCTTGAAGGGAGGTTGGAGCCAGGTGGGGGTTGGTCTCTTCTCCCAGGCAAGCAGCACCAGAACAAGAGGCCACAGTCTCAAGCTGTGCCAGGGGAGGTTCAGGCTGGATGTTAGGAAGAAATTCTACACAGAGAGAGAGATTGGCCATTGGGATGTGCTGCCCAGGGAGGTGGTGGAGTCCCCATCCCTGGAGGTGTTTAGGAGGAGGGGATGGGGAGCTTGGTGCCATGGTTTGGTTGATCAGATGGTGCTGGGTGCTAGGTTGGACTGGATGCTCTCTGAGGTCTCCTCCAACCTGGGTTCTTTGTTATTCTCCACAGAGCTTGCCACTTCCCCAGGGCCTCTGCTACCCTGAGCAGCTGCCCAGCTGCTCTGCAGAGCCTGCCCTGCCAGCAGCAAAGAAACTGCCCTGGCAACAAGGGCAGCATGTGAGCTGCAGGGACTTCCCAGGGCCTGGCCCAGCAGCTCGCAGGATGGCATGCAGGGGAGTGCCTGGGCTCCATTTCAGGAACTGAGAGTGGGCACAGCTTCAGCTGCTAAAGTTAGAGTGCTGAGGGAGCCGCTGGGGCACCGCCAGCAGCCGGCCCCTGCCTTCCCCTCCCCAGCCCAGGGACAGCGAGGGGGAGGAGGAGGCACTGAGGGGTCACTGCAGTGCCATGGATGAGGGGGAGGGAAGGAGGTCACTCAGGAGCTGAAACAGCCCAAGGCAAGCTGCTGCTTGCAGGGAGCTGGAGATCCCCATCCCTGAGGACAAGGAACAGCTGGAGAGGCTCCAGAGGAGGCAATGAATCACAGGTTGGAGGAGACCTCAGAGAGCATCAAGTCCAAGCTGGCACCCAGCACCTCCTGACAGCTAACCCATGGCTCCAAGTGCCACATCCAATCCCCTCTTGAACACCTCCAGGGATGGGGACTCCACCACCTCCCTGGGCAGCACATCCCAAGGGCCAATCTCTCTTGCTGGGAAGAACTTTCTCCTCACCTCCAGCCTAAACCTCCCCTGGCACAGCTGGAGACTGTGTCCTCTTGTTCTGGTGCTGCTTGCCTGGGAGCAGAGACCAACCCCCACCTGGCTCCAACCTCCCTGCAGGGAGTTGGAGAGAGCAAGAAGGTCTCCCCTGAGCCTCCTCTTCTCCAGGCTAAGCAACCCCAGCTCCCTCAGCCTCTCCTCCCAGGGCTGTGCTCCAGACCCCTCCCCAGCCTTGTTGCCCTTCTCTGGACATGATCAACATCTCTGTTAGGTTATGATGAGCAGAGGGCTGCAGAACCTCCCCTGTGAGGACAGGCTGAGGGAGCTGGGGCTGTTCAGCCTGGAGGAGGCTGCAGGGAGAGACCTTGGAGCTGCCTTCCAGGACCTGAAAGGAACTAGAGGAGAGCTGGGGAGGGACTTAATCATAGCAATAATAGAACAGACCAGGTTGGAAGAGACCTTCTAGATCATCCAGTCCAACCTCTCACCCACCACCACCCAATAAACTACACCATGGCACCCAGCACCCCATCAAGCCTCTTCCTGAACACCTCCAGGGATGGGGACTCCACCACCTCCCTGGGCAGCACATCCCCATGGGCAATCCTTCTGACAATGCTGCGCAGCTCTGGGGCCAAAATCACCTCCAAACCTCCCACCCTTGTTTGGGGCAGGTGCAGCTGCTCCCTCTCAGCTCTCTGGGCAGCCAGAAGCTTCCCAGGGGCAGGCAGGGCTGCTGCAGAGCCTGGCTTACCTCTCTGAGGTGGGGTCCTGGCAGTTGAGGGGGTACTTGAGCTCGATGACATTGCTGTTCTTCTCCCTCAGCAGCCCCTGCTGCTCGGTGTAGTACTGCACCAGCTCTGCCAGCGTGGCAAACTTCTCCCCTCCATACAGGTCATAGTAGTCCCCTGTGTTCTGGATCTTGATGTGGGTCACCTCATCGTTCCTTCTGCAGAGGGAAGGCAAAGCAGGCTGTCAGGAGGGCAGAGGGGAAACCCAAGCATCCTGCTGCCCACATCCTGCCTCTTGAAGCCCCTCCTCGTGTCCTCTGTTCATTCAGACACCCCTCAGGCTCATCAGACATCTGCAGCAGAAGGGATGGAGGCTCCTTGGCCAAGGCTCCTCAGCCAAGAGCTGACTCCACACCTTGCAAGCTCCCAGGCCAGTAGGGGAGGGATCACAGAACTGTGCTGGTTGGGAAAGACCTCTGAGATCAGTCCAGCTGTTGAGCTACAGCCCTGCTCTGGCAGGGGGGCTGGAGTGGGTGACCCTGAACGTGTCCAGAGAAGGGCAACAAAGCTGGGGAGGGGTCTGGAGCACAGCCCTGGGAGGAGAGGCTGAGGGGGCTGGGGTTGCTTAGCCTGGAGAAGAGGAGGCTCAGGGGAGACCTTCTTGCTCTCTGCAGCTCCCTGAGAGGAGGCTGGAACAGGGCTGGGGAGGAGAGGCTGAGGGAGCTGGGGTTGCTTAGCCTGCAGAAGAGGAGGCTCAGGGGAGACCTTCTTGCTCTCTGCAGCTCCCTGAGAGGAGGCTGGAACAGGGCTGGGGAGGAGAGGCTGAGGGAGCTGGGGTTGCTTAGCCTGCAGAAGAGGAGGCTCAGGGGAGACCTTCTTGCTCTCTGCAGCTCCCTGAGAGGAGGCTGGAACAGGGCTGGGGAGGAGCAGCTGAAGGAGCTGGGGGTGGTTCAGCCTGGAGAAGAGGAGGCTGAGGGAGACCTCATTGCTCTCTGCAGCTCCCTGAGAGGAGGCTGGAGCCAGGGGGATGTTGGTCTCTTCTCCCAAGAAACAGGCAACAGGAGAAGAAGAAACAGCTTCAAGTTGCCCCAGGAGAGGTTGAGGTTGGACAGGAGGAACAACTTCTTCCCCCAAAGGGTTGTCAAGGCCTGGCTCAGGCTGCCCAGGGCAGTGGTGGAGTCTCCATCCCTGGAGGGGTTTCAGTGCCCTGAGCAGTGCTGGGTTGGACTTGATGACCCTGAAGGGAAGTTGTAGCCAGGTGGGGGTTGGGCTCTGCTCCCGGGCAAGCAGCACCAGAACAAGAGGCCACAGTCTCAAGCTGTGCCAGGGGAGGTTTAGGCTGGAGGTGAGGAGAAAGTTCTTCTCAGGAAGAGGAATTGGCCCTTAGGATGTGCTGCCCAGAGAGGTGGTGGAGTCCCCATGCCTGGAGGTGTTCAAGAGGGGATTGGATGTGGCACTTGGAGCCATGGTTTAGCTGTCAGGAGGTGTTGGGTGCCAGGTTGGACTTGATGATCTCTGAGGTCTTTCCCAACCTGGTTGATTCTATGATCTTCCAAGGTCCCTTCCAGCCCAAACCATTCAGTGATTCTGTGGCTTGCAAGCCCTACCAAGGTCCCTTCCAAGGTCCCTATCAAGGTCCCTATCAAGGTCCCTATCAAGGTCCCTACCAAGGTCCTTTCCAACCCAGACCATTCAGTGACTCCCTGACTTCCAAGCCCTATCAGCTGCTCTGGAAGGGTTAATGCTTTCCCCTCTCCAGTGCTGCCCCCCAGCCTCAGGGGAGCCTGGCTGGATGCCTTGGCCAGCCTGTTCCAGGAGCCACCTGCACCTTGGCAAAGCTCCTTCCCCTCCTGAGAGGACCACACTCAGCTTCACTCCCTCTCAAAGGCACTGAAGCAGCAGCAGCCTCCCTGAGCTGGGGAGCCAGGGCTGGAAGCCCCCTGCTTGATGGACAAGCTGGGCCAGAGAGAGATGGAGCAACCTGGGCACATGTCTCCTCCTTTCCCAGCCTGAGCTGCTCCAAGCCTGCCTCAATTTGTTGCCAAAGCAACCAGGACGTGCAGGAGACTCAAGGTGGCAGAAGCAGCGGTGCCAGGGCAGGCAGAAAAGGCATTTCAGAGGGGGGCAGGGATGAGGAAAGCTGCAGGTCCTGCGCAGGAGGTTCAGTGGAAGGAGGAGCTGCAGCATGGAGGGGGCTGGGGGGCTCTCTGCAGGGCTGGGGTCCCCATCCCTGGGGTCCTGCTGCAGCCTCCACAGCGCTGTGGGGAAAGGCTCTGGATGGGTTTGGGTGTCCAGCCCCAGCTCCACCAAATCTCCTCCTGTTTAGCTTTCCTGGGCTTGGCAGGGCCTGGAAGGGACTCCTGGGAATCACCCAGCCCAACCCCCCCACCCCCTGCCAGAGCAGGGCAGCCCCAGCAGCTTGCCCAGGAGCACAGTGTTGTGTCCAGGGGGGGTTGCACAGTGTCCAGGGGGGGTTGGGGTCTCCCCACAGCAGGAGACTCCACCACCTCTCTGGGCAGCCTGCTTCAGGGCTGCAAGAAGCTTTTCCCCTCATGTTCAGGGGGAGCCTCCTGAGCTCCAGTCTGTGCCAGCCACCCCCCTCTGTCCTGTCACTGGGCACCACTGGACAGAATCTGCCCTCTTGCCACCCCACCCCTCCCAGGGCATCACTGCTGGGGCTTTAGAGAGAGAGTTAACTCCTCTTGGGGCATCTGCTTGGCTGTGAGCTGGGCTGCCACACCAGCTCCAGCTGCCCCCTGGGCAGAGGCTGCCAGGTTTGGCCCTACCTCACCCAGGGGGTGAGCAGAACTCCCCAAGGCTGGAAGGAGAAGTGGCTGTGAGGGCCCCAGCTGCCAGCCAGCGCTCCCAGCACCGAGAGGAGCTGCCACAGGAGCCAGCACTGCTGCCATCCACACCAGCAGCTGGACCTGAGGGAGCCTTTGTGCAGCCCAGGAGGCAGCAGACCAAGCTGTGCTCCTGCCACTTGGCCTCAGGCTCCCAAGCTCCCTGCTTCCCACAGCTCCATCCCCACAGCCCAACAAAAGGCTCAGTTCACAGACATCCTCCCCCCACCCCCTACCTCCCACCCCGACCCTGGAGCACTTCAGGGATGAAAAGCAGAGAGCCAGGCAGGGGCATCTACCCCCTGAGCCCTCAAGGTCACCCTAAACACAGAGGGCATTGATCAAGCCTCCTTTCCTTCCCATCCTCTCCTCCTGAAGCTTGCTGCAGGCTGGGCAGCAGAACTGGGCTGCACAGGAGCAGCAGCCAGGACACTCTGCCAGCCAGGACACTGTGCCCTCCAGGACACTGTGCCCTCCACAGGCTGGCTGCAGGGGGCAAATAAAGCACCAAGGGGATGCCCAAAGCACTCAGCTGCCCTGTGCTGGGGGCTGTGGCTGCTTCTGGCTCACAGCCACAGCTCCTCCAGGGCTGCAGCACTGCTCAGTCCCAGCTCTGGCTGGCAGCACACAGCCTGAGAGCTGCCTCCAGCCTGAGAGCTGCCTCTGTCCCAAGCTGAGCTTCCTGAGCTCCTTCCCTCCTTTCCTCTTGCTCCTTCCCTCCTTCCCTACCTTCCTCTTGCTCCTTCCCTGCTTTCCCCTTGCTCCTTCCCTGCCTTCCCCTTGCTCCTTCCCTCCTTTCCTCTTGCTCCTTCCCCCCTTTCCTCTTGCTCCTTCCCCCCTTTCCTCTTGCTCCTTCCCTCCTTCCCTCTTGCTCCTTCCCTCCTTCCCTCTTGCTCCTTCCCTCCTTCCCTCTCTTCATTTCTTTCATGTTGGTGAAATGGTGAAAGCTGAAATGGAAAAGAAGGGCAGGGGCAAGGGGGGGAGAGGAGAATGGCAGGGGCAAGGGGGGAGAGAAGAAGGGCAGGGGCAAGGGGGAGAGAAGAAGGGCAGGGGCAAGGGGGAGAGGGAGAGGAGAAGGGCAGGGGGCGAGAAGGGCAGGGGAAGGGGGAGAGAAGGAGGGGAGGGGAAGAGGGGAGAGAAGAAGGGTAGTGGCAAGGGGGAGAGGAGAAGGGTAGTGGCAAGGGGGAGAGGAGAAGGGTAGTGGCAAGGGGGAGAGGAGAAGGGTAGTGGCAAGGGGGAGAGGAGAAGGGTAGTGGCAAGGGGGAGAGGAGAAGGGTAGTGGCAAGGGGGAGAGGAGAAGGGCAGGGGGCAAGGGGGAGAGGAGAAGGGCAGGGGGCAAGGGGGAGAGGAGAAGGGCAGGGGGCAAGGGGGAGAGGAGAAGGGCAGGGGGCAAGGGGGAGAGGAGAAGGGCAGGGGAAAGTGGGGAGAAGAAGGAGGGCAGGGGCAAGGGGGGAGAGAAGGAAGGTAGGATAAAGTAGCCCCAGAATTCCATGGAAGCCTCCTCCTCAGTTCAGCACTGTGGCTCCCCAGCCCCTCCTGAGGCCAGGGCTCTGGGTCCAGCCCAGCCAGGGTCACTTGGTGTGTGGTCTGGTCAGCCAGCACTCCACTGCCTGCCTCCTCCCCAGCCCACATCCTCTCTGGAATTAACAGGAGCTGCATTTCCCCTTTCTGGCTTTCAAACAAAACCCTTGAGGAAGCTGAGGGGGCTGAGGGGGAGGTGGTTTGAAAAGGAGAAGAGGTTTTGGTTGTCTTCCTCAAGGTACTTTCTCCTCCTGCCACCTCTGCCCTGGGTGCTCCTTCAAAGGCATCTGCAGGGCTTCCTTGGAAAAGCTTTGATTCCCTCCTGCCACAATTCCAGCTGAGAGGAGCCACCCCTTGTGCCATCTGAGTGGGGGGAAGGGACCAGGGAGAGGAGAAGACCACAAGGGGAAGGCACTCACCCAAGTTTGCAGCTCTCACAGCACACAGCCACTCATCCCCTCCTCTGGCAGGTGCTGCGTGGCCATGGCCAAGCACATTGCCCATACCTGAGACTGCAGCAGCCTGGAACTGTTTGGGCTGGAAAAGTCCTCTAAGATCAGGAGGGGGAGGAGGGCAGGAGGGCAGGAGAAAGGAGGAGGGCAGGAGAAAGGAGGAGGGCAGGAGAAAGGAGGAGGAGGAGGGCAGGAGGAAAGGAGAAAGGAGGAGGGCAGGAGGAGGAGGAGGGCAGGAGAGAAGGAAAAGGAGGGCAGGAGAAAGGAGGAGGGCAGGAGAGAAGGAAAAGGAGGGCAGGAGAAAGGAGGAGGGCAGGAGAGAAGGAGAAAGGAGGGCAGGAGAAGGAGAAAGGAGGGCAGGAGAGAAGGAGAAAGGAGGGCAGGAGAGAAGGAGAAAGGAGGGCAGGAGAGAAGGAGAAAGGAGGGCAGGAGAGAAGGAGAAAGGAGGGCAGGAGAGAAGGAGAAAGGAGGGCAGGAGAGAAGGAGAAAGGAGGGCAGGAGGAGGAGGAGAAAGGAGGGCAGGAGGAGGAGGAGAAAGGAGGGCAGGAGGAGGAGGAGAAAGGAGGGCAGGAGGAGGAGGGCAGGAGAAAGGAGGAGGAGGAGGGCAGGAGAAAGGAGGAGGAGGAGGGCAGGAGAAAGGAGGGAGGAGGAGGGCAGGAGAAAGGAGGGAGGAGGAGGAGGGCAGGAGGGAAGGAGAAAGGAGGAGGAGGGCAGGAGGAGGAGGAGGGCAGGAGGGAAGGAGAAAGGAGGAGGAGGAGGGCAGGAGAGAAGGAGGGCAGGAGAGAAGGAGGGAAGAAAGTTGGAGGAGGAGAGGACAGGAGAAAGGAGGAGGGCAGGAGGGAAGGAGAAAGGAGGAGGAAAGGCACCACTGGCTCTGGCAAGCCCTTGCCACAAGCACAGAGCTAACCCTGGCAGGCCAGGGGCAAGGACAGAAGTGACCCTTGGATGTAGGACCACGGAATCATTCAGGTTGGGAAAGCCCTCTCAGACCAAGGCCAACCATCAAGCCAACACCCCCAAGGCCACTGAACCATGAGCACCCCCAGGGGTGGTGGCTCCACCACCTCCCTCCCTGGGCAGCCTGTGCCAGCCCCTGAGCACTCCTGCAGCACTTCAGCTGCTCCCACAGAGAACTCCTCCCTGGCCAGCACCTCACCTCTTGCACAGCTCTTCACCAGGGCAGGGAGTGCTGGAGGGGTCCAGCCTTCCTCCACCCCTCTGCTGCTGTCTGCTTACCTGACAGAGAGGGTGAAGTCTCCTGGGTTGCTCTTGCTGGGTCTTGCCAGAAAGCTGCCATGGACACCTCTGGTCAGGAGCAGCTTCTCTGCCTCAATTCCACTGATGTTGGGATGGAACCACCTGCAAAGTGCAAAGGTGAGATGTGAGGCAGCAGGCAACAGCCTCAGCCTGCTGGGGTTGCCTTCCCCAGGCACTGTCTTCTGACTGCAAGGCAGGCACAGAGCTCCCCAGCAGCTGAACTGGGGACATGCCAGGGCAGGCCTGATGGGATCTGAGCAACCTGATCTAGCAGGGGATGTCCCTGCTGGCTGCAAGGGGGTTGGGGCAGATGACTTCAGGAGCTCCCTTCTAGGATCCTGTGTTGCAGGAACCTCTCAGTTCAGATGATTTCAGACCCAGAAAGGCTTCTCAGGCTCCCTCCAAGAGAGGTCTCCTCCCCAAAGGACTCTGTCCCCCTCAGACCAAGCACAACCCAAGAGCCTAGGGAGGCAAAGGCCCCCAGCTGCACAACTGCTGTGCCAGAAGCCAAACCCACTGCCTGGCCTTGGGCAGCAGCAGCCCAGGGGCTGGTCAGCAGGGCAGGTGGTGCCCATGGCTGGCAGGACAGAGACAGCTCACCCCAAGGGAGGAAATGTTTCATCACACTGCCTGCTCCTGCAGTGCTATCTTCATCTTCCAACTGCCAGCAAGCCACCTGCTGACCTCACCTCTGATGCTATCAGCCCTGACAGCGTTTCCTTCGTGGGATGGCAGGGGCTGGTGCTTCCCCACAGCACTCACACCAGGCTGAGGGTTGCCCAGGGGGCTCCAAGCTTCAGGGCTGTGTGTTTCAGAAGGCACTGAAAATCCACCCCCCTGAAGGCCAGCCTCGCTGGAGCAGCCTCACAAGTCACACACACAGCAGCCCAAAGTGAGTCAGCTCAGTCCTGAAAGTGCTGCTCAGGGTTAGGTCATGCTGCAGGAGACAGCTCATGGGGGCAGAGCTGGTTCTGAGGCTTGGCTCTGCTCTGCTGAGACCTCACCTGCAGTGCTGTGCCCAGCTATGGGACCCCCAGCACAAGAGAGGCATGGACCTGATGGAGTGGGTCCAGAGGAGGCCACAGAGATGAGCAGAGGGCTGGAGAACCTCTGCTGTAAGGACAGGCTGAAGGAATTGGGGCTGCTCAGCCTGGAGAAGGCTCCAGGGAGACCTTAGAGCTGCATTTCACTACCTGAAAGGGACCTCGAGGGTGGCTGGGGAGGGACTGTTCAGAAGGGGCTGTGGGGAGAGGATGAGAGGCAGTGGTTTGAAACTGGAGCAGGGCACATTTAGGTTGGACATCAGGAGGCAGTTCTGCACAGGGAGGGTGGTGAGACACTGGCACAGGCTGCCCAGGGAGGTCCTGCTCCTGGAGACCTTCAAGATCAGCCTTGATGTGGTCCTGGGCAGCCTGCTCTAGCTGGAGGTGTCCCTGCTGAGTGCAGAGGGGGGTTGCCAAGACGCCCTTTGAGGCTCCCTTCCATCCTGGTGCAATCTGTGTGGCCCTGCTGGGCTCCAGCATCCTACTTCCCATGAGCAAAGAGGAGCAGGGGAGCCCCAAGGAGCACTGCAGGGCAGGAGTGAGCTGAGAGGTGGAGAGGTCTGCACCCAGCCACCCCGACCTGCCAAGCTCCCTTTTGCAAGCCAAGGGAAGTGTGCTGGAAACAGGTATGAGTGTTCCTTGCACACCAGGGCTTGCAGGCAGCTGCCTGGGGGCCAGATGAGCCAAGACACTCTGGCCCCAAGCGGCTCTGAGCCGCTGCAGGGAACTGCATCACCCAGCGCCTGGCCGGCTGCCTGCGGGAGGAAACGCAGCCAGGGACCAACCCCACAGCACACAAAGCCTGAAGAGCAAACCTGCACAGGACCAAGGGCTCATCCTGCACAGGGGTAAGGCTCTCAACCTGCACAGGACCAAGGGCTCATCCTGCACAGGACCAAGGGCTCAACCTGCACAGGGCCAAGGGCTCATCCTGCACAGGGCCAAGGGCTCAACCTGCACAGGGCCAAGGGCTCAACCTGCACAGGGCCAAGGCTCTCAACCTGCACAGGACCAAGGGCTTATCCTGCACAGGACCAAGGGCTCAACCTGCACAGGACCAGGGCTCTCAAACTGCACAGGACCAAGGGCTCAACCTGCACAGGACCAAGGGCTCAACCTGCACACGACCAAGGGCTCAGCCTGCACACGACCAAGGCTCTCAACCTGCACAGGACCAAGGCTCTCAACCTGCACAGGACCAAGGCTCTCAACCTGCACAGGACCAAGGCTCTCAACCTGCACAGGGCCAAGGGCTCAACCTGCACAGGACCAAGGGCTCTACCTGCACAGGGCCAAGGCTCTCAACCTGCACAGGGCCAAGGGCTCAACCTGCACAGGACCAAGGCTCTCAACCTGCACAGGGCCAAGGGCTCAACCTGCACAGGACCAAGGGCTCAACCTGCACAGGACCAAGGCTCTCAACCTGCACAGGGCCAAGGGCTCAACCTGCACAGGACCAAGGGCTCTACCTGCACAGGGCCAAGGCTCTCAACCTGCACAGGACCAAGGCTCTCAACCTGCACAGGACCAAGGCTCTCAACCTGCACAGGGCCAAGGCTCTCAACCTGCACAGGACCAAGGCTCTCAACCTGCACAGGACCAAGGCTCT
Organism: Melanerpes formicivorus; assembly: GCF_026170545.1. Lineage (NCBI taxonomy): Eukaryota > Metazoa > Chordata > Aves > Piciformes > Picidae > Melanerpes > Melanerpes formicivorus. The sequence goes on from NW_027142391.1 coordinate 3,255,758, forward strand.
CAACCTGCACAGGACCAAGGCTCTCAACCTGCACAGGGCCAAGGGCTCAACCTGCACAGGGCCAAGAGCTCAACCTGCACAGGCCAAGGGCTCAACCTGCACAGGGCCAAGGCTCTCAACCTGCACAGGGCCAAGGGCTCAACCTGCACAGGACCAAGGCTCTCAACCTGCACAGGACCAAGGCTCTCAACCTGCACAGGGACAAGGGCTCAACCTGCACAGGACCAAGGCTCTCAACCTGCACAGCACCAAGGCTCTCAACCTGCACAGCACCAAGGCTCTCAACCTGCACAGGACCAAGGCTCTCAACCTGCACAGGACCAAGGGCTCATCCTGCACAGCACCAAGGCTCTCAACCTGCACAGGACCAAGGGTTCAACCTGCACAGCACCAAGGCTCTCAACCTGCACAGGACCAAGGCTCTCAACCTGCACAGGACCAAGGCTCTCAACCTGCACAGGACCAAGGCTCTCAACCTGCACAGCACCAAGGCTCTCAACCTGCACAGGACCAAGGCTCTCAACCTGCACAGCACCAAGGCTCTCAACCTGCACAGGACCAAGGGCTCATCCTGCACAGGGCCAAGGGCTCAACCTGCACAGGGCCAAGGGCTCAACCTGCACAGCACCAAGGGCTCAACCTGCACAGGACCAAGGCTCTCAACCTGCACAGGACCAAGGCTCTCAACCTGCACAGGACCAAGGGCTCAACCTGCACAGCACCATGGCTCTCAACCTGCACAGGACCAAGGCTCTCAACCTGCACAGGACCAAGGCTCTCAACCTGCACAGGGCCAAGGGCTCAACCTGCACAGGTCCAAGGCGCTCAACCTGCACAGCACCAAGGGCTCAACCTGCACAGGACCAAGGGCTCAACCTGCACAGGACCAAGGGTTCAACCTGCACAGGCCAAGGGCTCAACCTGCACAGGACCAAGGCTCTCGACCTGCACAGGCCAAGGGCTCAACCTGCACAGGACCAAGGCTCTCAACCTGCACAGGACCAAGGCTCTCAACCTGCACAGGACCAAGGATCTCAACCTGCACAGGACCAAGGCTCTCAACCTGCACAGGACCAAGGGCTCAGCCTGCACAGGACCAAGGCTCTCAACCTGCACAGGACCAAGGGCTCAGCCTGCACAGGACCAAGGCTCTCAACCTGCACAGGACCAAGGCTCTCAACCTGCACAGGACCAAGGCTCTCAACCTGCACAGGACCAAGGCTCTCAACCTGCACAGGACCAAGGGCTCATCCTGCACAGGACCAAGGGCTCAACCTGCACAGGACCAAGGGCTCAGCCTGCACAGGACCAAGGGCTCATCCTGCACAGGGCCAAGGCTCTCAACCTGCACAGGGCCAAGGCTCTCAACCTGCACAGGGCCAAGGCTCTCAACCTGCACAGGACCAAGGCTCTCAACCTGCACAGGACCAAGGCTCTCAACCTGCACAGGACCAAGGGCTCAACCTGCACAGGGCCAAGGGCTCAACCTGCACAGGACCAAGGCTCTCAACCTGCACAGGACCAAGGCTCTCAACCTGCACAGGGCCAAGGCTCTCAACCTGCACAGGACCAAGGGCTCAACCTGCACAGGGCCAAGGGCTCAGCCTGCACAGGACCAAGGGCTCAACCTGCACAGGACCAAGGCTCTCATCCTGCACAGGACCAAGGGCTCAGCCTGCACAGGGCCAAGGGCTCAGCCTGCACAGGACCAAGGGCTCAACCTGCACAGGGCCAAGGGCTCAGCCTGCACAGGACCAAGGGCTCAACCTGCACAGGACCAAGGCTCTCAACCTGCACAGGGCCAAGGGCTCAGCCTGCACAGGACCAAGGGCTCAACCTGCACAGGGCCAAGGCTCTCAACCTGCACAGGGCCAAGGCTCTCAACCTGCACAGGACCAAGGCTCTCAACCTGCACAGGGCCAAGGCTCTCGACCTGCACAGGACCAAGGGCTCATCCTGCACAGGACCAAGGCTCTCAACCTGCACAGGGCCAAGGCTCTCAACCTGCACAGGACCAAGGCTCTCAACCTGCACAGGACCAAGGCTCTCAACCTGCACAGGACCAAGGGCTCAACCTGCACAGGGCCAAGGGCTCAACCTGCACAGGACCAAGGGCTCATCCTGCACAGGACCAAGGGCTCAACCTGCACAGGACCAAGGCTCTCAACCTGCACAGGACCAAGGGCTCATCCTGCACAGGACCAAGGGCTCAGCCTGCACAGGACCAAGGATCTCAACCTGCACACACTGGAGTGTGTTTGTCTCTGAGGTCCACAGAGAGAAGGTCAAGCAGCACCAGCAGCTCCTCCCCAGTTTGGGGTTTCCTCCTTCCCACCACAAGCCAAACAGTTTGGATTAAGCTCCCTTGAATTCTGGAGGAGGGGAGGCTCATGGAACCAGAAGGTAAACAGGAATCCCCACAGTTCCCAGCCTGCCCCCTGCCACCCCAGGGGTGGCAGCCTTTCCTACAGCCACTCTCTGCAGGGGCTGCACTTAACTGCTCCTGGCCTGGGAATGGAAGCTCTTAATGGAGCTTAATGGAGCTTGGGGAGGAGGAAAAGCTGCCAGAGGCCACACAGCAGCTTTCCACCGAGTGCCTAACAGCCACACACCCAGCACAGTGTTGCCAGCCACAGCACACAGCAGGGAAACCCTAAGGGAGCATCTCCAGGAAAAAGGGTGGGATGAGAGCCGCCTGAAAGGGGCTGCAGGAGAGCTGGGCAGGGACTTCTGGCAAGGACTTGAAGTGAGAGGATGAGAGGGAATGGATTGAAGGTTGAGGAGGGCAGATTGAGACTGGAGATGAGGAAGAAAGCCTCTCCAGTGAGGCACTGGCACAGGCTGCCCAGGGAGGCTGTGGCTGTCCCCTCCCTGGAGGTGTTCAAGGCCAGGCTGGATGAGGTCTTGAGCAACCTGGGCTGGTGGGAGGTGTCCCTGCCCAGGGCAAGGGATTGGGCTCAAGATAATCTGCAAGATCCCTTCCAACCCAAAGCATTCTCTCACTCTGTGAAGGCTCTTTGGTTTGTGAAGGTTGCCTCATCCTCCTCAGCCCACAGCAAGAACCTGCCTGCTCCACTGCTCTCTGCTGCTTCCTCCTCTGGCTGATGGCAGCCACAAGCCACCACACAGCCTGAGGTGTGCTCACCACTGCAGCTTCTCTGCTGGCCTGGAACAAGCTGTACCTGCCAGAAAGCATCTTCAGAACTGGGGGTTGTTTTTTTTGTGGGAAGAGAGGTGGTGAGCAAAACTCAACCCACAGCAGAGCAAACCCCAACCCACACAGCTCCTGCTAAATGGCAGCACCAAAACCTGCAGCCAGAGACCCACAGCTCTAGCTGGGTGCTGGAGGAGAAAGCATCACCCACTTGCAAGTCAACCTTGGGCTGCAGGTTAGACCTTTTGGGCCCTCAGATCACTTGGAGGAAGAGCTGCAGTAGCAAACTGGAGGCTATCAACTACTGGTACAGGCTCCAAAGCAGAGCAGGCAAGGAGAAACCCCCAACCCACACAGCTCCTGCTAAATGGCAGCACCAAAACCTGCAGCCAGAGACCCACAGCTCTAGCTGGGTGCTGGAGGAGAAAGCATCACCCACTTGCAAGTCAACCTTGGGCTGCAGGTTACACCTTTTGGGCTCTCAGATCACTTGGAGGAAGAGCTGCAGTAGCAAACTGGAGGCTATCAACTACTGGTACAGGCTCCAAAGCAGAGCAGGCAAGGAGAAACCCCCAACCCACACAGCTCCTGCTAAATGGCAGCACCAAAACCTGCAGCCAGAGAGCCACAGCTCTAGCTGGGTGCTGGAGGAGAAAGCATCACCCACTTGCAAGTCAACCTTGGGCTGCAGGTTACACCTTTTGGGCTCTCAGATCACTTGGAGGAAGAGCTGCAGTAACAAACTGGAGGCTATCAACTACTGGTACAGGCTGAAGAGCAGAGCAGAGCAAGAGCAGAGCAAGAGCAGAGCAAGAGCAGGAGCAAGAGCAGGAGCAAAGCAGAGGAAGAGCAGAGCAGAGGAAGAGCAGAGCAGAGGAAGAGCAGAGCAGGAGGAAGAGCAGAGCAGGAGGAAGAGCAGAGCAGAGGAAGAGCAGAGCAGGGAAGAGCAGAGCAGGGAAGAGCAGAGCAGGGAAGAGCAGAGCAGGGAAGAGCAGAGCAGAGCAGGGAAGAGCAGAGCAGAGCAGGGAAGAGCAGAGCAGAGCAGGGAAGAGCAGAGCAGAGCAGGGAAGAGCAGAGCAAGAGCAAAAGCAGAGCAAGAGCAAGAGCAAAAGCAGAGCAGAGGATGAGCAGAGCAGAGGAAGAGCAGAGCAGGGAAGGGCAGAGCAGGAAAGGGCAAGAGAGGGAAGGGCAAGAGCAGGGAAGGGCAAGAGCAGGGAAGGGCAAGAGCAGGGAAGGGAAGAGAAATTAACCAGGTTGGAAAAGACCTTTGAGATCATCCAGTCCAACCTATCACCCAGCACCATCTAATCAACTCAACCATGGCACCAAGTGCCTCATCCAGGCTCTTCCTAAGCACCTCCAGGGGTGGGGACTGCACTTCTGTGCAGCTCAGGCAGGTAAACTGTTGGTGCTCTGGGCAGCAGCTCTGGCAAATTGCTTGGAGGAAGAGTGGGGAACGTGAACCACTTTTCATCTCCTCCACTCCACCTGAGCACACACTGCCTGCTCCAGGCACTCCTGCAGAGCAGCACAGCTCCCTCCCATCCTTCAATCCACCTAAAGATTAAACTGAAATGAAAACCCCCCTCCTCCCCCTCAAGAGCCTTGCAGGAACCACAGCTACCCAGAGAGAGAGATTCAGGTCGACAGAAAAAGGAGAGAGCTGCAGGGGCTGCAAAGACTCCAACCCAGACCAGCAGGAGGAAAGAGCTTGGGCTGCTGGGAGGGACCCTGGCTGGTGGGAGAGGACCTCACCTGGAGTGCTGGGTCCAGTTCTGGGGCACCCAACACAGGAGCCTGATGGAGTGGGTCTGGAGGAGATGATCAGAGGGCTGCAGAGTCTCTGCTATAGGCACAGGCTGAGGAAGTTGGGGATGCTCAGCCTGGAGAAGAGAGAGGGCTCTGGGAGACCTTGGAGCTGCATTTCAGTGTCTGAAGGGATCCTACAGGCACCCAACACAAGAGCCTGATGGAGTAGGTCTGGAGGAGGCCACAGAGATGATCAGAGGGCTGGAGAGCCTCTGCTATGGACACAGGCTGAGGGAGCTGGGGCTGTTCAGCCTGGAGAAGAGAGAAGGCTCTGGGGGACCTTGGAGCTGCATTTCAGTATCTGAAGGGATCCTACAGGCAGGCTGGGGAGGGGGCTGTGGGGATAGGATGAGGGGCAGTGGTTTGCAGCTGGAGCAGGGCAGAGTTGGGCTGGGCAGCAGGAGGAAGTTCTGCAGAGGGAGGCTGGGGAAATACTGGGACAGGGATGTGGTGGAGGCCCTGGAGACGTTCAAGATCAGACTTGATGTGGCCCTGGGCAGCCTGCTCTAGCTGGAGGTGTCCCTGCTGAGTGCAGGGGGGGGGTGGCCAAGATGAGCTTTGAGGGTCCCTGGTGTGATCTGTGTGGGGCTCTGGCCAGGCTGAGCAGCAGCAGAAGGGGCTCCCAGCCACCAGAACCCTCCCTTGGAGCAAGGCAGGCTGCCTGAGGGGAGGCATGGGGGTGGTGGCCAGCGGTGTGGTGTGCCTTCAACACCTCTCTGCTTGTGGGGAAGATGCAAGATCCCTCCTCAGATAGATACCAGCCACCCTCCACCCCCACACTGTGCTAAGCTCTGGCTGATGCAACAGCCTCAGAGCCTCCCTGGCTCTGGGGCTACCAAGAAAAGCCAAGCTGGTGGCCCAGGTAGAGCAGAGATGGGGACCTCTGGCTCCCAAACAGCCCCTTGGGTGGAAGCAAGGTTGCAGCAGCAGCAGCAGCTCTCAAAGTGGGAAACCTCTCCCTGAGCTAAAAGCTGTCCAATAATTCCCCTCTAATTACTGAGGAGTCCTTGTTCCCCTAGAGTGTTAGTCATTTCCTCCCTCACAGGAGCAGGAATGCTTTCTTCTGCTGGAATGCACCCCTGTGCTCCTGTCTGGGGATGAAACAAGGGCAGGGAGTTGAGCAACACCACTGCACCCTCAGAAGTCCCTCAAGCAAAGCCCAGCTGGGAAGCCTGGAATTCTAAGCAGCTCCAGCAGACACCCCACAGATAAAAGGCACCCCACCTGGAATGGTGCTGCTGGAATGGTTGGGAAGCCACTGGAGTGTGGCATCAGGGAGGGAGGGGACACACAGAATGCTGATCATCAGCTGAGGAATGCTAGGAAATGACTGCCTGAGGTTTCCTGGAGGGACAGAGCTCCCAGCTGAGGCTTGCAGAGCTGGGCTGGGGTCAAGAGGGTGATGGCTTTAAACTAAAAGAGGGAAATAAGGAGATAAGGAAGAAATTCTGTACCCTGAGCATGGTGAAACCCTGGCCCAGAGAGGTGGCAAAAGCTCCAGCCCTGGAGCCAGCCCAGGCCAGGTGGTTTGGGGCTCAGAGCAACCTGTTCTAGCTGGCTGCAGGGGGGTTGGACTGGAGGAGCTTTAAAGATCCCTTGAACCCAAACCATTCTGTGATTCCTTAACCTAGAGGTGGAGAAGGAAGCTCCTAAGTGAGGTCCCAAAGGAGAGCTCCAGCCCTGGAACCATCCCAGGTTTGGTTGTTTGGAGCTCAGAGCAACCTGCTCCAGTTGGGGCTGTCCCTGCTGGCTGCAGGGGGGTTGGACTGGAGGAGCTTCAAAGATCCCTTCCAACCCAAACCATTCTATGGCTCTGTGATGCTTTAACCTCCAGCTAAGCAAGAAAGCTGCTAAGTGAGGTCCCAAAGGAGAGCTCCAGCCCTGGAACCAGCCCAGTTTTGGTTGTTTGGAGCTCAGAGCAACCTGCTCCAGCTGGGGCTGTCCCTGCTGGCTGCAGGGGGGTTGGACTGGAGGAGCTTTAAAGATCCCTTCCAACCCAAACCATTCTGTGATTCCTTAACCTAGAGGTGAAGAAGGAAGCTCCTAAGTGAAGTCCCAAAGGAGAGGGAAGCTCTTCCTCCTCCCCACCTCCCTCCCTTCTCCAACACAGCTCTGAGAAGGTCCAGTGTGCATTTCTGAGCAGAAGAGAAAGCTGCTGGGTGAACAGCCTGGCTGCTGAGGCTCACAGAGCAGCAGACTCAAGGTCCCCTTCCAACCTGCAAGACCTCCAAGGTCCCTTCCAACCTGCATGACCTCCAAGGTCCCCTTCCAACCTGCATGACCTTTATGGTCCCTTCCAACCTGCATGACCTCCAAGGTCTCTTCCAACCTGCAAGACCTCCAAGGTCCCTTCCAACCTGCATGACCTCCAAGGTCCCCTTCCAACCTGCATGACCTCCAAGGTCCCTTCCAACCTGCATGACCTCCAAGGTCTCTTCCAACCTGCAAGACCTCCAAGGTCTCTTCCAACCTGCAAGACCTCCAAGGTCCCTTCCAACCTGCATGGCCTCCAAGGTCCCCTTCCAACCTGCATGACCTCCAAGGTCTCTTCCAACCTGCAAGACCTCCAAGGTCCCTTCCAACCTGCATGACCTCCAAGGTCCCCTTCCAACCTGCATGACCTCCAAGGTCCCTTCCAACCTGCATGACCTCCAAGGGTCCCTTCCAACCTGGGTGACCTCCAAGGGTCCCTTCCAACCTGGGTGACCTCCAAGGTCCCTTCCAACCTGCGTGACCTCCAAGGTCCCTTCCAACCTGGGTGACCTCCAAGGTCCCTTCCAACCTGGGTGACCTCCAAGGTCCCCTTCCAACCTGGGTGACCTCCAAGGTCCCTTCCAACCTGGGTGACCTTTAAGGTCCCCTTCCAACCTGGGTGACCTCCAAGGTCCCTTCCAACCTGCATGGCCTCCAAGGTCCCTTCCAACCTGCATGACCTCCAAGGTCCCTTCCAACCTGCATGACCTCCAAGGTCCCTTCCAACCTGGGTGACCTCCAAGGTCCCTTCCAACCTGCATGGCCTCCAAGGTCCCTTCCAACCTGCATGGCCTCCAAGGTCCCTTCCAACCTGCATGACCTCCAAGGGTCCCTTCCAACCTGGGTGACCTCCAAGGGTCCCTTCCAACCTGGATGACTTCAAGGTCCTCTTCCAACCTGCAAGACCTCCAAGGTCCCTTCCAACCTGCATGACCTTCAAGGTCCCCTTCCAACCTGCATGACCTTCAAGGTCCCCTTCCAACCTGCATGACCTCCAAGGTCCCTTCCAACCCAACCCATTCTAGGATCCTATGAATCAGCTTTGCCATTTAATTCCAGTCTCAGCCCTGTCCCTGGAGACCCTGGCAGAAGGTGGCTGGACAGCCCCCAGCTGCCCTCCTGGGAGGTGCTGGAGGGGCGAGAGGATGAGGCAGGAGTGCAAAAGCCAGAGGGAGAGAGCAGCAGAAGCACTGCAGGAGCTCACAAACAGGAGCAGGCAGCAGGCTCCTGGCAGGGAGCCGGTGCAGACAGCTTCCATTTCCCAGCTCTGGAGCCTCACTTGGCATTAATTGTTAATTAATACAAATGCACATCTGTCCCAGCTCCCTGCCACATGCCAGCTTCTGCTCTCATCTGCTCCCTATGATTCAGTCCCTGGATGGAAACTGTTCCAGCCCAGGCTTGCCCCTGGCACATCTCCTCCTCCTCCTCACGTGCTGTCCCCCCCCCTTACCTTCACCTCCTGAGCCACCCTCCCCAGCTCCCCAAAAGCAGCAGCACAGCCAGGGCCTGCCACAGGCTCGTGGCAAAGGGGCTTCAGGCTGCCTCAGTGTCTGAAGCAAGGATCCTGGCTGAGGAAGGGGGTAGCTGGCATCACTGCAGGGGGAAAGCAGCCCAAGGTGCTGGAGCACCTCTGCTCTGAGGACAGGCTGAAAGGCAGGGGAGAGGAAAGAAGGGGAGAGGAAAGAAGGGGAGAGGAAAGAAGGGGAGAGGAAAGAAGGGGAGAGGAAAGAAGGGGAGAGGAAAGAAGGGGAGAGGAAAGAAGGGGAGAGGAAAGAAGGGGAGAGGAAAGAAGGGGAGAGGAAAGAAGGGGAGAGGAAAGAAGGGGAGAGGAAAGAAGGGGAGAGGAAAGAAGGGGAGAGGAAAGAAGGGGAGAGGAAAGAAGGGGAGAGGAAAGAAGGGGAGAGGAAAGAAGGGGAGAGGAAAGAAGGGGAGAGGAAAGAAGGGGAGAGGAAAGAAGGGGAGAGGAAAGAAGGGGAGAGGAAAGAAGGGGAGAGGAAAGAAGGGGAGAGGAAAGAAGGGGAGAGGAAAGAAGGGGAGAGGAAGGCAGGGGAGAGGAAGGCAGGGGAGAGGAAGGCAGGGGAGAGGAAGGCAGGGGAGAGGAAGGCAGGGGAGAGGAAGGCAGGGGAGAGGAAGGCAGGGGAGAGGAAGGCAGGGGAGAGGAAGGCAGGGGAGAGGATAGACTGCTGCACCATGCCCTCCTCCATCTCTGGAGCCACTGCCTGGCCAGTTGACCATGGAGATGGCAGCTACCACACTGCTCCAGCTGTGAACAGGACCAGCAGCCATGGATTCATGGAGAGGGTTGGTTTGGAAGGGACCTTTCAAAGCTCATCCACTCCCCAGCCCCCTGCCCCGGCCAGGGACAGCTCCCACCAGCCCAGCTGGCTCAAGACCTCACCCAGCCTGGGCTCAAACAGCTCCAGGGATGAGGTGGCCCCCAGCTGAGCCTTCCCTCCCCCCTGCCCGCACACATCTTCGGCCAGCACCTGCCTATCGCAGAGGCTTCCTCGCCGCCCAGCCCAGGCTGCTGATAGGGGAAGCCTCCTCCCCCGCCCCCCACGTCTTGCGCTGCCCAGATAAAGGCTCTGCAGCGACGGGGAAAGGAAGCCAGGGACCAAAGTTGAGACCCAGGGCACAGAAAGGCCTCCCCTTGCAGCCTGCCCTGCAGGAGCAGACCCACCACAGCCGCGGGGGGAGGCTGAGCTGCGCTCCGCGGCGGCGCACGGAGGATGCGCCGGAGCCTGGCGCCTGCCGGCTCTGCTGCTGCCTCCTCCTCCTCCTCCTCCTCCTCACCTCATCCCCACCAGCAGCAGCTGCTGCCTGCTCTGCAGCACCCCTGGGACCACAGGAGGCGAGGGGCTGGTGAAGGGCCCCTGCCTGTGGCAGCCTGGAGGTCTGTGCCGCGGCTCACGGTCCAGCGCTGGGCAGGCACTCGGGGCAGCAGCTCTGCTCCTCGGTGCAGCAGCCTGAGCCTGCAGGCTCAAGCTCTGCCCTGGCTAGAGAGGCCTCCCTCAGGAGCAGCCTGATGGCAGGGCTGGAGGGTGGCCAAGGAAGAGCAATGGAGCTGGGGAAGGGGCTGGGGAGCAGCAGCTGAGGGAGCTGGGGGGAAAGGAGGCTGAGGAGAGAGCTCTTTGCTCCCCACAGCTCCCTGAGGGGAGGCTGGAGCCTGGTGGGGGTTGAGCTCTCCTAGCAAGTGGCAAGCAACAGGATGAGAGGAGAGTTGCCCCAGGGGAGGTTTAGGCTGAACAGGAGGAGCAATTTCTTCCCCCAGAGGGCTGCCAAGTGGTGGAGTCCCCATGGTAGCATAGGATGAGTCAGGGGGGGAAGGGACCACAAGGATCAGCCAGTTCCAACCCCCCTGCCATGGGCAGGGACACCCCACACTAGATCAGCCTGGCCACAGCCTCATCCAGCCTGGCCTTAAACACCTCCAGGGACAGGGCCCCAACCACCTCCCTGGACAACCCATTCCAAGGCTTCACCACTCTCATGGGGAAGAACTTCCTCCTCCCCTCCAGCCTGAATCTCCCCACCTCCAGCTTCATTCCATTCCCCCTAGTCCTATCACTCCCTGAGATCCTGAGCAGTCCCTCCCCAGCCTTCCTGCAGCCCCCTTCAGATCCTGGAAGGCCACAATGAGGTCACCTCAGAGCCTTCTCTTCTCCAGCCTGCACAGCCCCAACTCCTTCAGTCTGTGCTCACAGCAGAGCAGCTCCAGCCCTCTGCTCCTCCTCCTGGCCCTGCTCTGGACACCTTCCAGCACCTCCAGATCCCTCTTGTCACAGGGGCTCCAGAACTGGAGGCAGGACTCCAGGTGGGGTCTCCCCAGAGCTGAGCAGAGGGGGAGGATCACCTCCCTTGCCCTGCTGGCCACACTTCTCCTGCTGCAGCCCAGGCTCTGGTTGGCTTTCTGTCTCTCTGGGCAGCCTGCTCCAGGGCTCCACAGAATCACCAAGGCTGGAAGAGACCTCAGAGTGCATCAAGTCCAACCTGGCACCAAACACCTCCTGACTCAACCATGGCTCCAAGTGCCACATCCAAGCCCCTCTTGAACACCTCCAGGGATGGGGACTCCACCACCTCCCTGGGCAGCACATCCCAATGGCCAACAACTCTCTCTGGGAAGAACTTTCTCCTCACCTCCAGCCTGAACCTCCCCTGGCACAGCTTGAGACTGTGGCCTCTTGTTCTGGTGCTGGGTGCCTGGGAGAAGAGACCAACCCCCACCTGGCTACAGCCTCCCTTCAGGGAGCTGGAGAGAGCAATGAGGTCTCCCCTGAGCCTCCTCTTCTCCAGCAGCCTCACAGCAAAGCAGTTTCTCCTCATGCTGAGGAGGACCCTCCTGGGCTCCAGCTTGGCTCTGTGGCTCCTTGCCCTGTCCCTGGGCACCACTGGCCAGAGCCTGGCCCCTGCACCCTGATGCTTCACTCCTCAGATGCTTATGGACACAAGCTGCACTGCTTCAGCAGCTGCCCCTCTGGCTGCAGGGCTCTGGGGTCACTTCCAGCTCCTCCTGGGGCCACTTCCAGCTCCCCCTGGGGTCACTTCCAGCTCACCCTGGGGCCACTTCCAGCTCCCCCCGGGGTCACTTCCAGCTCCCCCCGGGGCCACTTCCAGCTCCCCCTGGGGTCACTTCCAGCTCCCCCCCGGGGTCACTTCCAGCTCCCCCCCTGGGGCCACTTCCAGCTCCCCCTGGGGTCACTTCCAGCTCCCCCCCTGGGGCCACTTCCAGCTCACCCTGGGGTCACTCCCAGCTCCCCCCCTGGGGTCACTTCCAGCTCCCCCTGGGGTCACTTCCAGCTCCCCCAGGGCCACTTCCAGCTCCCCCCCTGGGGCCACTTCCAGCTCCCCCTGGGGCCACTTCCAGCTCCCCCCCTGGGGCCACTTCCAGCTCCCCCCAGGGCCACTTCCAGCTCCCCCTGGGGCCACTTCCAGCTCCCCCTGGGGCCACTTCCAGCTCCCCCTGGGGTCACTTCCAGCTCCTCCTGGGGCCACTTCCAGCTCCCCCTGGGGTCACTTCCATCTTCTCCTGGGGCCACTTCCAGCTCCCCCTGGGGCCACTTCCAGCTCCCCCTGGGGTCACTTCCAGCTCCTCCTGGGGTCACTTCCAGCTCCCCCTGGGGCCACTTCCAGCTCCCCCTGGGGTCACTTCCAGCTCCCCCCGGGGTCACTTCCAGCTCCCCCCCTGGGGTCACTTCCAGCTCCTCCTGGGGCCACTTCCAGCTCCCCCCCTGGGGCCACTTCCAGCTCCCCCTGGGGCCACTTCCATCTTCTCCTGGGGCCACTTCCAGCTCCTCCTGGGGCCACTTCCAGCTCCCCCCCTGGGGCCACTTCCAGCTCCTCCTGGGGCCACTTCCAGCTCCACCCCTGGGGTCACTTCCAGCTCCCCCAAAACTCAGCACACCTTGAAATGCCACAAGCCAGCCAAGCAAGTCAGCAGTGCCTGCCAGCCCTGCTCAGCTAGAGGCAGCAAGGAGAGCAGCAAGGAGCCCTGAGCCCAGCACTGCTGCTGAAGATCTAATAACCTCCCCAGCTCACATCCTGCTGGCAGGATGCAGGGGCAGCCCCTCCTGGGCTGCACTCAGCCCCACCAGCCTCCTCAGTAATCACATCAGCAGCCAGCAGAGCCAGCAGGCAGAGGAGGCAGCTCAGCCAGCTCCCCAGGGCTGCAGCCAGCACCAGCAGGATGGTTCCCCCAGCCAGCACCAGCAGGATGGTTCCAAGAGCCAGCACCAGCAGGATGGTTCCACCAGCAGGAAGGTTCCCCCAGCCAGCACCAGCAGGAAGGTTCCCCCAGCCAGCACCAGCAGGAAGGTTCCCCCAGCCAGCACCAGCAGGATGCTTCCCCCAGCCAGCACCAGCAGGATGCTTCCCCCAGCCAGCACCAGCAGGATGCTTCCCCCAGCCAGCACCAGCAGGATGCTTCCCCCAGCCAGCACCAGCAGGATGCTTCCCCCAGCCAGCACCAGCAGGATGCTTCCCCCAGCCAGCACCAGCAGGATGCTTCCCCCAGCCAGCACCAGCAGGATGCTTCCCCCAGCCAGCACCAGCAGGATGCTTCCCCCAGCCAGCACCAGCAGGATGCTTCCCCCAGCCAGCACCAGCAGGATGCTTCCCCCAGCCAGCACCAGCAGGATGCTTCCCCCAGCCAGCACCAGCAGGATGCTTCCCCCAGCCAGCACCAGCAGGATGCTTCCCCCAGCCAGCACCAGCAGGATGCTTCCCCCAGCCAGCACCAGCAGGATGCTTCCCCCAGCCAGGAGCTTGCAGAGGCATCCCCAGGGCAGCTTCCCCTCCCTGGGGGGATCACACACACAGTGCTTGGAAGCCTGCTGCAGGTGGAGGAGCCCCTGCTGACCACGGGGGGCTTGGAGGGTCCCTTCCAACCCCATGCAGCCTGTGAAAGGACCTCTGAGGAGCACCTGAAGGCCAAGCCTCCCCCTGCTAGAGCAGGACCACCCAGCAGCCAGGCCCTAGCCCTGCTGCAGAGGCTGGGCCAGGCTGCTCTGCTCATCACTCTTTCCCCCCCACCCCTAACATCACAGAGCCACAGAAACATTCAGCTTGGAGCAGAGCCTCAGGGATCCCCCAAGCCCAGCCCAGAGCCCTGCTCTGCAAAGCTCACTCCTAAAGCAGAGCCCCAAGCAGCACAGCCAAACCACAGCCAGCCCTGGGGACTCCCCCACCTCCCTGGGCAGCACATCCCAGCCCCTGACCACCCTTGGAGGGGGGAAAACCTCTTCCTAATGTCCAGCCTGGACCTAGCCAGTGGTAGCTGGAGGCCATTCCTTGGTCTGTCACTAATGAGCTGTGAGAAGAGAGCAGCAGCAGCCTCCCCACAACCTCCTCACAACCACTTTGAGGGGGCTGGAGAGAGCAGTAAGGTCTCCCCTCAGCCTCCCCACAACCACTTTGAGGGGGCTGGAGAGAGCAGTAAGGTCTCCCCTCAGCCTCCTCACAACCACTTTGAGGGGGCTGGAGAGAGCAGTAAGGTCTCCCCTCAGCCTCCCCACAACCTCCTTACAACCACTTTGAGGGGGCTGGAGAGAGCAGTAAGGTCTCCCCTCAGCCTCCTTGCAACCTCCTCACAACCACTCTCAGGTCTCCCCTCAGCCTCCTCCTCTCCAAACCAACCCTCCCCAGCTCCTCCAGCTGCTCCTCATCAGCTGCCTTCCCCAGGCCCTTCCCCAGCTCCCCTGCCCTGGCCCCAGCCCCTCCACCTCCCCCCTGGGCTGGGCTGCCCAAGGCTGGGCACAGCCCCTCCAAGAAATCCTCATCCTCCCCCAGCTCACCTTTGGAGCAGCTCTCTGACCTCCAGCTCCCATCCTCCTGCAGCACAAGGGGAAGCTTCCAGGGCAAGCTCAGCTCCCCCCCACCCCCCAGGCTGACCTCCCTCCCCTCTGCCTCCTCCCCCAGCTCAGAAGCAGCAGAGCCCAGAGAAGGGATTTCCTACCTCACCATCACTGCTCCGGGCTCCTCGAGAGGCCAGCAGGGATTCCTCAGTGCCCAGGAGCCAGGAGGGGCAGCTGCAAAGGCTGTTGGGCTGGGGGAGGCTGGGAAGAGCTGGCCCTGGGGGGTGGGATGCAGCTGGCTGCCCGCTGGGGAGCCTCCAGCATCCTCCGGGAGGCTTCGCTCCCAGCGGTGGAGCTGGGAAGTTTTCAAGCCAAGGAGTGATAAGTGGTTGGCTACCAAACCCCAGCCCAGCTCAGGGTGGAAGGGAGGAGGAGTGGAGAGAAGAAAAGGAAGTCATCTCCTTCTCTTATCAGCAGCCAGCCAGCAGCTGGGGATAGAGTGCTGAGAAGAGGGCTGGGGAGGGGAACCGGCAGGCAGGGGACGTGACGACAGCTGCCTGGCACCTTGTGGGCAGCCAGAGCTGAGAGGGAGAGAGAGAGAGGAGGGCTGGTGGGCACAGCTGGAGCCCAGGCAGATCCCTGGTGGGCACAGCTGGAGCCCAGGCAGATCCCTGGTGGGCACAGCTGGAGCCCAGGGAGCAAAGCTGGAGCCCAGACAGATCCCTGGTGGGCACAGCTGGAGCCCAGGGAGCACAGCTGGAGCCCAGACAGATCCCTGGTGGGCACAGCTGGAGCCCAGGGAGCAAAGCTGGAGCCCAGGCAGATCCCTGGTGGGCACAGCTGGAGCCCAGGGAGCACAGCTGGAGCCCAGACAGATCCCTGGTGGGCACAGCTGGAGCCCATGGAGCAAAGCTGGAGCCCAGACAGATCCCTGGTGGGCACAGCTGGAGCCCAGGCAGATCCCTGGTGGGCACAGCTGGAGCCCAGGGAGCACAGCTGGAGCCCAGACAGATCCCTGGTGGGCACAGCTGGAGCCCAGGCAGATCCCTGGTGGGCACAGCTGGAGCCCAGGGAGCAAAGCTGGAGCCCAGACAGATCCCTGGTGGGCACAGCTGGAGTCCAGGCAGCAGAGCTGGAGCCCAGGGAGCTCCCTGGTGAGCACAACTGGAGCCCAAGGAGCAGAGCTGGAGCCCAGGGAGCAGAGCTGGAGCCCAGGGAGGTCCTTGGTGGGCTCAACTGGAGCCCAGGGAGCAGAGCTGGAGCCCAGGGAGCAGAGCTGGAGCCCAGGGAGCAGAGCTGGAGCCCAGGGAGCAGAGCTGGAGCCCAGGGAGCAGAGCTGGAGCCCAGGGAGCAGAGCTGGAGCCCAGGGAGCAGAGCTGGAGCCCAGGGAGCAGAGCTGGAGCCCAGGGAGCAGAGCTGGAGCCCAGGGAGCAGAGCTGGAGCCCAGGGAGCAGAGCTGGAGCCCAGGGAGCAGAGCTGGAGCCCAGGGAGCAGAGCTGGAGCCCAGGGAGCAGAGCTGGAGGGAACAGCTACAGCCCAAGGACCAAAGCTGGAGCCCAGGCAGCAGAGCTGGAGGGAACAGCTACAGCCCAAGGACCAAAGCTGGAGCCCAGGGAGCAGAGCTGGAGGGAACAGCTGGAGCCCAAGGAGCTCCCTGGTGGGCACAGCTGGAGCGCAGGGAGCAGAGCTGGAGCCCAGGGAGCAGAGCTGGAGCCCAGGGAGCAGAGCTGGAGCCCAGGGAGCAGAGCTGGAGCCCAGGGAGCAGAGCTGGAGCCCAGGGAGCAGAGCTGGAGGGAACAGCTACAGCCCAAGGACCAAAGCTGGAGCCCAGGGAGCAGAGCTGGAGGGAACAGCTGGAGCCCAAGGAGCTCCCTGGTGGGCACAGCTGGAGCGCAGGGAGCAGAGCTGGAGCCCAGGGAGCAGAGCTGGAGCCCAGGGAGCAGAGCTGGAGCCCAGGGAGCAGAGCTGGAGCCCAAGGAGCTCCCTGGTGGGCACAGCTGGAGCCCAGGTTGCTCCCAAGTGAGCCCATGGAGCTCCTGGACCTGAAAGTCCTCTTCCCCCTTGCAAAGCAGCAGCAGAGGTTTGTGCTGCAGAGCTGCAGTGCTGAGCCAGCCATCAGCCCCCTCCCAGAGCTGGGCTCTGCTGCTCCTTCAGGAGGAACCTTCCAGCTGCCCTGCTGCCCCTGCCACCCCTCTGCCTCCCTGCCTGGGTTTTCCTCACTTCAGCTTCAAGAGAGCTTTGCCTCTGACTCAGTTCCTCTGCCCTCCAAAGCAGGGTTCAGAGCCCTTGCCCTGCTCTCTCTGCAGCTCTCTCAGCTCCTTGCAGAGGGACACTGCACCTACTGCTGGGCCCCCCCGGGACAGCTTTGCCTCCAGCAGAAAGAGCTCTCCACAGCCCTCCTGACCTTGCTTTCTATGTTCCCCCCCGCCGGGGACAGGAGCTCAGAGAGCAGCCAAGGCAGAGCCTGGTCCCCTCCTTGGGGCCTGGAGAGAAAGAGTCACTTCCTGAGGTGACACAGAACAGAACCCAGAGCTCTGCCCCGGGGAGACTCATCTCAGCCACCCCAGCCCCAGGCACCTCCCCAGGTCCCTGTGCAGTGGTGACCTGGCTGAAGGTCTGGAAGCTCTCTCCCAGCCAGAAGCAGAGAAGCAGAGGGTGGTTAGGGCTGGGAGAGGGGAGGAACAAGCTGACTCCTCCAGCAAGGACACAGAATGCACAGAGCTGGAAGGGACCTTCAAGCTCAGCCAGTCCCAACCCCCCTGCCATGGGCAGGGACACTTCCCACTGGCCCTGCTTGCTCAAAGCCTCATCCAGCCCTGGCCTTGAACACCTCCACAGCTCCTCTGGGCAGCTCATTCCAGTGCCTCACCACCCTGAGAGCAAAGAGGGCAGCTCTGTCCTGGCTGGGCTTGGTCCATCCCTGACCTCCAGAGCTCTCCTGCACTTGAGAGGTCACATGGCAGGGAGGCTGGGAGAGGGGAAGAAGCAGCTCATTCTTCCAGCAAGCTGTTTGGAGGACACAGACTGCTGAATGGCTTGGAAGGGACCTCCAAAGGTCACCCAGCCCAGCCCCCAGGACACCACCCAGCCAGGTCCCAGCAGCAGCCTGAGGCTCCAGCTTGGCAGCAGCTCTGGGCTGTAGGCTGGGGGCAGCAAACTTGGCTTATTTCTGCCCTCATGGCTCACATCTGCACACCCCCAGCACTGGCACATGGCCACTGCCCCCCATGGCCACTGCCCCCTGTGATGGCTATTGCCCACCCCCATGGCCACTGCCCCCATGGCCACTGCCCCCTGTGATGGCTATTGCCTACCCCCATGGCCACTGCCCCCCAGGCTGGCTCCTGTGTCAGAATCAGAGCATTGTCAGGGCTGGAAGGGAGCTCAAGGCTCAGCCAGCTCCAACCCCCCTGCCATGGGCAGGGACACCTCACACCACAGCAGGTTGCTCACAGCCACCTCCAGCCTGGCTGCAAACACCTCCAGGCAGGAGGCTTCCACCACCTCCCTGGGCAACCTGTGCCAGGCTCTCACCACCCTCCTGGGGAACAACTTCTTCCTCACAGCCAATCTCAATCTCCCCACTTCTAGTTCTGCTCCATCCCCCCCAGTCCTATCCCTCCCTGACCCCCTCTAAAGTCCCTCCCCAGCTTTCCTGGAGCCCCCTGCAGATGCTGGAAGGATGATTCTGTGACTGCCTGCCCAGATCTAGGGAGGGGGGAGAGAGAGAGAGGACATCTTTTGCCAGCACAGAGGGCACAAGTGCAGCCAGGCTGCCAGGCACAAAGACCTTTCCTCAGCCCCATCCTGGGCAGGAAGGATTCTGTGTTCTCAGCCCTGCAAAGGCTGCAAGCAGAGAGGACAACTCCTCCCTCCCAAGCAGAGCCTAAAGCCACCACTGACCTCCCCCTGCTCAGCAAGCTGGGGTGGGGAGAAGAGCTCAACAGCCAGAGAGAGAGAGCTGTCTGCCAGGGCCTGAAGGGAAGGCTGCAGAGGAACCTTTCCTAGGGGCAGGACAATGGTTTGAAGCTGAGGCAGGGCAGGGTTAGAGGGAGCTGAGGAAGAAGCTCCTCTGTGGGGAGACTCCAGCACAGGCTGCCCAGGGAGCCTCCTGCCTGGGGGTGTTCAAGGCCAGGGTGGCTGAGGCCAGCTGAGAGCTGCCCCTGCCCACGGTGGGAGGTTGGAGGAGATGACCTCTGAGGTCCCTCCCAGCCTGAGGATTCAGTGATAGCCACAGGGTGCACTGGGTTGGAAGGGACCACCCCAGGTCACCTTCTCCACCCCCCCTGCCCTGACCATCCCCAGCTGGATCAGGGCTGCCCAGAGCTCCAGCAAGCCTCCACTTCAGCATCCCAGCGACCAGCACAGCCCTGCAAGCAGCAAACTGCTCCCTCCCACCTCAGCCAAGGACGCCAAACACCTCCTCCCTCTCTTCCCTCCCTCTCTGTTATCATCCCAAGGCTGCTCAGCAGCCCAGGCTGTGCCCAGGCAGAGCTGAGCTCGGGGTCTGACAGCCAAGGCCATCAGCAAAGCTTCCCAACCAGGACAGGACTTCCCGTGGCTCACAGCCAGCACTTGGGTGCAGTGCTGCAGGTTCAAGCACTCCCCAGCTTCCTCTGCTCTCCCTCACACAGCTTTGCCTCTCCACCCCCGGGCAGGCAGCAGAGATGCCCCAGGTCACACCTGCAAGGGCTGGGGGGGAGGCAAAAAGGAGCAGGCTGCAGCCTGGGGGCAGCTCCCCAGCGGCAGCCCTCGGAGAGCACAGCAAGGAGCAGCAGCTGGGGCAGGGATGCTGCACAGCCCAGCCCCTGAGAGCACCACAGAGAGAGGGAATCCTTCACTTCCCACCCTTGCTGTGGGATGGGGGAGGAGAGGAGCACTCAGCCCTAGGACCTGAGCAGCACTCAGCCCCGGGGGCTCAGCTCCCAGCCCAGAGCTCAGCACCCAGCCCAGAGCTCAGCACCCAGCCCAGAGCTCAGCACCCAGCCCAGAGCTCAGCTCCCAGCCTCAGCACCCAGCCCAGGGGCTCAGCTCCCATCCCAGGGGCTCAGCTCCCAGCCCAGGGGCTCAGCTCCCAGCCCAGGGGCTCAGCTCCCAGCCCAGGGGCTCAGCTCCCAGCCCAGGGGCTCAGCTCCCAGCCTCAGCACCCATCCCAGGGGCTCAGCTCCCAGCCCAGGGGCTCAGCTCCCAGCCCAGGGGCTCAGCTCCCAGCCCAGGGGCTCAGCTCCCAGCCCAGAGCTCAGCTCCCAGCCCAGGGGCTCAGCTCCCAGCCCAGGGGCTCAGCTCCCAGCCCAGGGGCTCAGCTCCCAGCCCAGAGCTCAGCACCCAGCCCAGGGGCTCAGCTCCCAGCCCAGGGGCTCAGCAGTCACTCAACCCAGGGGCTCAGCTCCCAGCCCAGGGGCTCAGCCCTCACTCAGCCCAGGGGGCTCAGCTCCCAGCCCAGGGGCTCAGCAGTCACTCAACCCAGGGGCTCAGCTCTCAGCCCAAGGGGCTCAGCTCCCAGCCCAGGACTGAACACAAACGTGGCTCCACACAACCAGGAGCAAACCAGCTCCTTCTTAGGGTGATGCCAAGGGTGGGAAACCCCTGAGCTACACCCCCAGGTGTAAAGGAAACCCCAAACCAGCTCCAAGGTGACCCAGCCAGCCAAGCAGCCTGGGACCCTTCCCCACTAAGCAGATTCTTCCCCATCCAGCAGGTTCCTCTCCAAGCACCTTGAAGAAAGGAATCCATGAGGAAGCCAGGCGAGGGCAGAGCCTTATGCTGCAGCATCCTGGCTTCCCCAGGCTGCCTCCCACTTGGCAGCAGGGCCAGCAGGAGGAGGGGAGATCCCCTGCTCTGTTGTGAGCACCCAGCCTGGGGACTGAGCTCCCAGCCCTGGGGACCAAACACAAACGTGGATCCACACAACCAGGAGCAAACCAACTCCTTCTTAGGATGATGCCAAGGGTGGGAACCCCCAACCAGCTCCAAGGTGACCCAGCCAGCCAAGCAGCCTGGGACCCTTCCCCACTCAGGAAGCCAGGCAAGGGCAGAGCCTTGTGCTGCAGCATCCTGGCTTGCCCAGGCTGCCTCCCACTTGGCAGCAGGGCCAGCAGGAGGAGAGGAGATCCCCTGCTGCGCTGTCCCTGCCCTGCCCTGCCACCTTGGCCTGCCACAGGGTGCCCAGGCCCATCACCCATCACGTGCTGAGCCCTCCCAGGCTCTCAGGATTATATAACCCTGAGCAGCCCATTTGGAACAGCCACCAATACAGAGCAGGAGGGTTTATTTTGGGCCCCTGGGCAGGGTGACAAGACAAAAATACAGCCCCCAGCAGCCCCCCATGGCCCCTTTGAAGGCTGGCCAAGGCTATTTATTCCCCACCCACCCCCCCTCCCTGGATGCATGAGGAAGAACTGGAGAGGGTTGGGATGGAGGGGGATAAAAAAAGCACCACAGTTATATTTAGGCTCTTAATCAGTTAGCACTTCTTGGAGAGGAGGCTGGTGGAAATAGCTCAGGAGGGTGGGAGGAAGAGAGGAACAAACAAACAAACCAACTCCCCCCCCCCCTAAAAAGGGAACCCAACCCATGGACAGATACAGCCCTGGCAACTGGAGGGATGCTGCTTAAGGATGCTGCTGCAGGGGGTGAAGGGGGAGCTGGGGGGAAAGGAAATCTTGGTCAGCTTTTCCCCCCCCTCCCCCCACTCCTGCAGTGCCAAGGGGAGGGGCTCCCCCCTCTCAGGGCAGCTCTGGATGGGGCTCCCCCCCGCGCCCAGCCGGCTCCGAGCTGCTCGCAGCCCTCTGTCCCTCGTGGCCAGGGTGAGGAGCTGCAGGGAAGCCCTGGCTTTATTATTAGAATAAACCAAACCAGGTTGGAAGAGACCTTCAAGATCATCGTGTCCAACCCATCAACCAATCCAACCCACCCAAACAGCTAACCCATGGCACCAAGCACCCCAGCAAGTCTCCTCCTGAACACCTCCAATGACGGCGACTCCACCACCTCCCCAGGCAGCCCATTCCAATGGGCAATCACTCTCTCTGTATAGAACTTCTTCCTAACATCCAACCTGAACCTCCCCTGGTGCAGCCTGAGACTGTGTCCTCTTGTTCTGGTGCTGCTTGCCTGGGAGAAGAGACCATCATCAGCCTGTCTACAACCTCCCTTCAGGTAGCTGTAGAGAGTGATAAGGTCACCCCTGAGTCTCCTCTTCTCCAGGCTGAGCACCCCCAGCTCCCTCAGCCTCTCCTCACAGGGCTGTGTTCCAAACCCCTCACCAACTTTGTTGCCCTTCTCTGGACTCGTTCCAGCAGCTCAACCTCCTTCCTAACCTGAGGGGCCCAGAACTGGACACAGGACTCGAGGTGCAGCCCCAGCCCGTGAGGAGCCTCCTGCTTCCCCAGCACCGAGCATCCAGCGCAGGCAGGTCCTGGCTCGGCTGGAGAGCAGCACGAAGGAAAGGCTTGCACAAAAGGCTCTCCAGCATCACCAGCGCAGAGCCAGGCTGCAGGAGGCCTTCAGCAGCCTGCTCTGCTTGGGAGGTGTCCCTGCCAGGGCCAGGGAGCTTGGAACTAAATGATCTTCAAGGCTCCTTCCATCCCCGAAGCATCCCATGGATCTGCTCCCCCAGGGAACACAGAAGGTGGCACCAAGGCTTGAAGGCTGCCTGGGCTGTAAGAGGAAGCTGAGAACTCAGCCTGGCACCGGAGGCTGCTGCCAAAAACCTGCACAGCAAACCCCCTCTGCGTGCAAGACAGGGCCCATGGCCTGCAACTGCACCAGGGGAGGGTTAGGATGGAGGTTGGGAAGAGTTCCTGTGCTGCAAGAGTGGTCAGGGATGGGAACAGGCTGCCCAGGGAGCTGGTGGGGTCCCCATGCCTGGAGGGGCTCAAGAAATGTGCCCCCTGGCACCTGGGGACAAGGGTTTCATGGCCATGGTGGTGTTAGGTCCACAGAAGAGATGATCTCTGAGATGATCATCTCCGCTGGGGGTCCCAGGGCCGAGCGCTGATGGGGATGCCGGAGCTGAGAGCACCGCCGGGGGTCCCGGGGCTGAGAGCGCTGCTGGGCTCCCGGGGCTGAGTGCTGCTGGGGATGCCGGAGCTGAGAGCGCCGCCGGGGGTCCCGGGGCTGAGAGCGCTGCTGGGCTCCCGGGGCTGAGTGCTGCTGGGGATGCCGGAGCTGAGAGCGCCGCCAAGGGTCCCGGGGCTGAGCGCGCCGCCGGGGGTCCCGGGGCTGAGAGCACTGCTGGGGATGCCGGGGCTGAGAGCGCCGCCAAGGGTCCCAGGGCTGAGAGCGCCTCTGGGGGTCCCGGGGCCGAGAGGGCCGTCGGGGATGCCGGAGCTGAGCGCGCCGCCGGGGGTCCCGGGGCTGAATGCTGCTGGGGATGCCGGAGCTGAGAGCACCGCCAAGGGTCGCTGGGGATGCCGGAGCTGAGAGCACCGCCGCGGGTCCCGGGGCTGAAAGCGCCGCTGGGGTCCTATGGCTGAGAGTCCTGCCGGGGTCCCGGGGCTGAGAGCGCCGCCGGGGCTCCCGGGGCCGAGCCCATCCCCGAGTCCTTCTCCCCCATCCCACAAGAGATGCTCTCCCAACCAAACCCCTTCTGTGCTTCTCTCTGGAGGTGCACCCTGAGGCTGTCTGCAGTTGGCCTCTGCTTTGCCCTGCTCCCAGGTCAGCAAAGGAGGTCAAAAGGCAGCCAGCCACAGCAAGGCCAGGCTGGGAAGCAGCCCCAGCAGCCCTGTGCCCGGCAAACCTTGAGCAGATGCTTGCTCAGACCCAGGCTCCTCACCTGATAACACAGCCAGGGCAGCTGCAGCAGACACCAGCCCAGCCAGAAGAGTCAGCTCAGCCTCTCCTCCCCCTGCACTCCTTCCCACACCAGGGAGCTGCAACAAGCCTGATAAACTTTATCTCCTTGTCCTGAGAGGCTTCCCCAGCCCAAAGTTCTCAGGGGGGAATGCTGCTGTGATTCACCCTGGGCAAAGCAGCCTCCTGGGGGCCAGCAGCCATGGCTGGACCAGGTGACCTCCTCCTCCTCTCCTCCTCCTCCATGCCCTTTTTAGATCACCTGCTCTCTGCCCCCTGTGATAGGGGCAGACCAGAGCTCATCTGTCTCCCAAGATCAGAGAACTGTCAGGGTTGGAAGGGACCTCAAGGCTCAGGCAGTCCCAAGCCCCCTGCCACGGGCAGGGACACCTCACACTACAGCAGGTTGCTCACAGCCACCTCCAGCCTGGCCTGGATGGGTCTCTGGAGGCCACAGAGCCTGTCCTGAGGAGCCAGGAAGAGCAGAGAAGGGCTGGAGGTGCAGTGTGGAGACACAGAGCATCCCAACATCAACCACCACCATCAGAGCCTGGCACAGGGCAGGCAGCAGATGAGACTCCTCTCTTTCTCCCCTCCCTGGCACTCCAGGCAGAAAACCTCCTCCAACACAGAGGAAGGCTGCAAGGTGCAGCCCCTGGCCCTCCCCAGCTCTAAAAACCCCAAAGCTCCCAAACTCACACCCCTGAGAGATGCTTCCACTGCAGCTGGGGCACAGCAACATCCTTCCCCCATGGGACCTGCCTGGGACAACCTGTGACAGCCACAGCAGCTGCCCCAGGAGAGCAGCAGTGCATGAAGCCCAGGATGGGAGGCTGGGGGACCCCTCCTCCTGGGGAGTGGAGGCTGGGGGATCCTTCTCCCCCAGGGAGGGAAGGCTGGGGGACCCCTCTCCCCCGGGGAGGAGAGGCTGGGGGACCCTTCCTCCTCGGGAGGGGAGGCTGGGGGACCCCTCTGCCCCGGGGAGGGGAGGCTGGGGGATCCCTCTCCCCCGGGGAGGGGAGGCTGGGGGATCCCTCTGCCCCGGGGAGGGGAGGCTGGGGGACCCTTCTGCCCCGAGGAGGGGATGCTGGGGGACCCCTCTCCCCCAGGGAGGTGAGGCTGGGGGACCCCTCTGCCCCGGGGAGGGGAGGCTGGGGGATCCCTCTGCCCCAGGGAGGGGAGGCTGGGGGACTCCCTCTCCCCCAGAGACATCCCTCAGCAATCAGGCAGAGCTGTTTGGAGAGCAGCCTCCACACAACCAGCAGCAGCAGGAGCTGTTTGCAGCCCCCCAAACCCCAAAGCCCTCTGCAGGAAGCACACAGTTCCTGGTTTCCAGCTTGGGTTAATGTGAAGAATTTCCTCCTTCCCTTCAGACTCCTGCAGGAAGCCTGCAAACAGAGCAGCCCCAGAGTGTGATCAGGCTCCAGCCCACGCAGAGCTTCCTGGAACAAGCAATTGGGCTGCAGGAGGCCACTTCCCAGCCCTGCCCACCCCTCACACCAGCAGGCAGCAAGTGCAGCCCTGCCCAAGCCACTGCTCTTTGGTCAAGGCGGTGAAAAGCAGCAGGACAGCCCCATGGCTGCTGCAGGAGAAGGGTCAGAGAGGGTTTGAGGAACTGCAGACCCCTGGGGGGGAGGCTTCTCCTCCACACACATCCATAGGATCAGAGTCACCTGGCTGGATAAGGTCAGCAGGTCCAACCATAACCTACACATCTCCCCTGGGCACAGCTGCTGGAGTGTAGCATCCTAGAATGGGTTGGGGTTGGAGAAGAGCTCCAAGGCCACCCAGCCCCCAGCCAAGGGCTCCAAGGCCACCCAGCCCCCAGCCAAGGGCTCCAAGGCCACCCAGCCCCCAGCCAAGGGCTCCAAGACTACCCAGCCCCAGCCAAGGGCTCCAAGGCCACCCAGCCTCCAGCCAAGGGCTCCAAGGCCACCCAGCCCCCAGCCAAGGGCTCAAAGATCATCAAGACCAACCATAACCTAACATCTCCCTCTGCACAGCTGTTAGAATGGCTTGGGGTTGGAAAAGAGCTCCAAGATCACCATGCCCCGGGGGAAGGACTCCAGGGTCACCAAGCCCCTGGAGGAGGGCTCCAGGGTCACCAAGCGTGCCCAGAACCACCTCCTGCACGCCCAGAACCACCTCCTGCATGCCCAGAACCACCTCCTGCATGCCCAGAACCACCTCCTGCATGGCTCTGGGGCTGACCAAGTGTTCCATGGCACTGCCTGCAGCAGCTCCCAGCTGCAGACCCACAGGTACACATCTGCCAGGCCCCTACCTTGGCCAGCTGAGCCATCCTTGGGGGGGGGAGCAGCTCTGGGGCTGGGGACCCTGGGGGAGCAGCAGCAGCAGCTCAGGGGGGCTGGGGGAGCAGCAGCAGCTCGGGGGCTGGGGACCCTGGGGGAGCAGCAGCAGCAGCTCAGGGGGGCTGGGGGAGCAGCAGCAGCTCGGGGGCTGGGGACCCTGGGGGAGCAGCAGCAGCAGCTCGGGGGCTGGGGACCCTGGGGGAGCAGCAGCAGCAGCTCGGGGGCCGGGGACCCTGGGGGAGCAGCAGCAGCAGCTCTGGGGCTGGGGACCCTCGGGGAACAGCAGCAGCAGCTCAGGGGGGCTGGGGACCCCTGGGGGAGCAGCAGCAGCAGCTCAGGGGGGCTGGGGACCCTGGGGGAGCAGCAGCAGCAGCTCGGGGGCCGGGGACCCTGGGGGAGCAGCAGCAGCAGCTCTGGGACTGGGGACACCGGGGAGCAGCCTTCCCCGTGTGGCCACCCAGCACCACGGCAAGCAGGACCTGCACCCAGGAGACACCTGGTCGAGTCCAGCTGGCTACTGCTGCTCCCCTGGCAGAGCTCCACCGGAGCACAAAGCCCCAATTCATTCCTTCAGGTGCCTGGGAGGCTCCCGAGAAGAATCGGCTCCTCGAAAGCCAATTAACTGAAGCCCTGCTTGGAAGCAGCAGCCAGCAGCTCCGGTACCACCCAGCCACAAAGGAAGCTGGCCCTCAAACACAGCTTTGGCAGCTGGGGCTGGAGGTCTGGGCTGGCTTCTTGCTCAGGGAGCTCTGCCTCACCCTGCTGCTGCTGCTGCTGCTGCTGCAGACGGTGAGGAATTCTCCTTGGCAGCCTGCAAAAGAGATCCAGCTGCAGCTGAGGGATGAGTTCCAGGGCCCAGGGAGCTCCATTTGTCTTGTGACCATAATGAGAGCAGCTCAATCTGCCTGGGGCAGGGGGGAAAACCATAGGATACTGGAAAGAGCAGGGGGGGAGGGCAAAGGAAATCAGCCAGGGGTTGATCCAAGAGCCTCTCCTAGGCATGGCCACAGCTCCTTCCACACTTGGCTGTTGGAAACTGCAGAAGGGGAGACCTAGGCTGAAGATCTAAGCCATGAGGGTGGGGAGACACTGGCAGGGGTTGCCCAGAGAGGTTGTGGATGCTTCATCCCTGGGAGTGCTTAAGACCAGGTGGGCTGAGGTCTTGAGCAGCCTGGGCTGGTGGGAGGTGTCCCTGCCTGTGGCAGAGGGGTTGGAACTGGGTGGTCTTGGAGGTCCCTTCCAACCCAACCCATCCCATCCCTGGATTAACCATGCAGTGAGGAGTGAGCACTGCACTCCTGCCCTTCCTGCCCTGCAGTGAGGAGTGAGCACTGCACTCCTGCCCTTCCTGCCCTGCAGTGAGGAGTGAGCACTGCACTCCTGCCCTGCAGTGAGGAGTGAGCACTGCACTCCTGCCCTTCCTGCCCTGCAGCGAGGAGCTTGCCCTAGCTGGAAACAAACAGCAGCCTGGGGCCTTGCAACTGAATCAAAGCATCCCTGGAGGTGTTCAAGAGGGGATTGGAGGTGGCACTGGGTGCCATGGCTTAGTCCTGAGGTCTGTGCTGACAGCTTGGACTTGATGAGCTCTGAGGTCTCTTCCAACCTTGCTGATTCTGTGCTCACAGAACTGTTTCTGTTGGCAAATACCTCCCAGCTCGTCCAGCCCAAGCATCAACCCAACCCCACCATGGCCCTGTGCCCAAGTGCCATGCCCACACAGCTCTTGAGCACCTCCAGGGGTGGGGACTCCACCACCTCCCCCTGGGCAGCCTGTGCCACCCCCTGCCCACTCTTGCAGCAAAGGAATTGCTCCAAATCTCCAAGCTGAACCTGCCCTGGAGCAACTTGAGGCCATTTCCTCTCCTTCCATCAGCTGATCCTAGCTGCTGCCAAGGTTCCCATCCTCCTCATTCACCACAGGGGCAGCCTGGTGACAGAGCACAGCTGCTCCTGCCTCTGCATTGCCATCTCCCTCCTCCCCACCTGGCCAGGCAGAGAGTGCCCAGGCAGTCACAGCAGACCCTTGGAGGTCTCCTGCACAAATGGCTCTGAGCTCTGATTCTCCCACGCTGCTGCATGCCCAAGGATGCCTGCAGGCAGAGAGCAAACCAGGGGAAGTCTGAGCTGAGGGGCAGGGGCAACAGCAAAGGAGGGCAGCAGAAGGCAGCTTGCTGGGAAGGTCTGGTGATGAGGGTGAGCCAACACCAATGAAGCCAGGGGGTGAACTCCAGCTGCTGCTGTGGCCTGTGGCCAGGGAGTCACAGATTGCATAGGCCTGGAAGGGACCCTGGAAGGGCATCTTGTCCAACCCCCCTGCAGGCAGCAAGGACACCTCCAGCCAGAGCAGGCTGCCCAGGGCCACAGCAAGGTCTTGAAGGTCTGCAGGACCAGCACCTCAACCTGTTGCAGTGTTTCCCCACCCCCCTGGTGCAGCACTTGCTCCTGATGTCCAACCTCAGCCTCCCCTGCTCCAGCTGCAAACCATTCCCGTGCTGGAGCTGAGCAGGAGCCAGCTCCAGAGCCCAGTGCTGCAGTCCTGCATGGAAGTGGTGTGAAGTGAGAGCAGAAGGGGAGGTGGGCTCCCTGCTGCCTGGGAGGCTGCTACCTGAGGCAGCAGAGTCAGTTTGGCTGCCCAGCAGTGCTGCACTTCTGCCTGGTGCCTGCAGCAGCCTGGCAGGAACCACAGAATCAATAAGGTTGGAAAAGACCTCAGGGATCAGCAAGTCCAAGCTGTCACCCAACACCTCCTGACAACTAAACCATGGCTCCAAGTGCCACATCCAATCCCCTCTTGAGCCCCTCCAGGGATGGGGACTCCACCACCTCCCTGGGCAGCACATCCCAGTGGCCAACAGCTCTCCCTGTGAGAGGGATGGGAACGAACAGCTCACCATAAAAGAAGGGCCAGAGGACCTCCCTGAGCTTGCCCCAGCAGCTGTGGGCCTGAGCCTGCTCCTGCCAGCAAGATCCACGCTCAGCCTGCTGCCAGCCGCTGCAGCCTCCAGCTCTGCCCCCCGGTGCGGCGTCGCCGAGTAGCCAGGACGCCAAGAGGCTGACCTGGTTTTGCTTCCTGGACCAGAAATCACCAGCACCCCAGCTGCCAAAGCAAGCAGCTCCTGCAGATCCTCCAGGTTAATGTTTACACTGGGATTGAGGGCAGGAAGTGTTGTGTTTGCTCGCTGCGAAAGGGAGTGGGAAAGCCGGGACCGCAGGGGACTGGCATTCTGCTTCCTGCCCCTGCAGCCGATGCTCAGGGCTGGCTGGCTGGCAGGCAAGGGCTGGGACACACCTGGATCCCTTTGAGGCCTCAGATGCACAGCTATCTGCCCTGCCCAAGCAGGGCAAAGCAGCTGAAGGAGGACACTGAGGGGCTGGAGCAGGTCCAGAGCAGGGCAATGGAGCTGGGGAAGGGTCTGGAGAGGAGCAGCTGAAGAAAGATACTGAGGGGATGGAGAAGGTCCAGATAAGAGCAATGAAGCTGGAGAAGGGTCTCCAGAACAGGGCTGGGGAGGAGCACCTGAAGAAAGACACTGAAGGGATAGAGCAGGTCCAGATAAGAGCAATGAAGCTGGAGAAGGGTCTCCAGAACAGGGCTGGGGAGGAGCAGCTGAAGAAGGACACTGAGGGGCTGGAGCAGGTCCAGAGCAGGGCAATAGAGCTGGGGAAGGGTCTGGAGAGGGGCAGCTGGAGAAAGATACTGAGGGGATGGAGAAGGTCCAGAGCAGGGCAATGAAGCTGGGGAAGGGTCTGGAGAACAGGGCTGGGGAGGAGCAGCTGAAGAAGGACACTGAGGGGATGGAGCAGGTCCAGAGCAGGGCAATGAAGCTGGGGAAGGGTCTGGAGAACAGGGCTGGGGAGGAGCAGCTGAAGAAGGACACTGAGGGGATGGAGCAGGTCCAGAGCAAGCCAATGGAGCTGGGGAAGGGTCTGGAGAGCAGGGCTGGGGAGGAGCAGCTGAGGGAGCAGGGGGGGTGCAACCTGGAGAGAAGGAGGCTGAGGAGAGACCTCCTTGCTCTCTGCAACTCCCTGGAAGGAGGCTGGAGCCAGCTGGGTGCTGGTCTCTTCTCACATGTAAGAAGGGACAGGACCAGAGGAAATGACCTCAAGTTCCACCAGGGGAGGTCCAGGTTGGAGATTAGGAGAAATTTCTTCGCTGCAGGAGTGGTGAGGGGCTGGAAGAGGCTGCCCAGGGGGGTGGTGGAGTCCCCATCCCTGGAGGGCTTCCAAAACTTGTGGATGTGGCACTTGTGGCCATGGTGGTGCTGGGTGGGCAGCCGGACTGGGTGACCTTAGAGGTCTCTTCCAACCCAACCCATTCTCTGATTCTCTGTCTCTCCAGCCTGCTGTGAGTGCAGGGAGATGAGCACCCACAGTGGGGCTGGCACAGGCACAGCTGCTGGCTGACTCCCTACAGCCCACTTGGGGTCCTGGAGCCCCCAGCAGCTTCACCACTACCCACGGCCTCGGAGCCAGGAAGGGAAGAAGAGCAACTGCCTGCCCCTGAGCAGCAGCCCTCCAACCACCACAAAGCACAAAGAGCAATCCCTGCAGAGCTGGGAGAACCTCTGCAGGGACAATCAGGCTGCAGAAGCTGGCATTTACTCATTTCCTCCAGGCTTTCCCTTCTCCCAGCCACAGCATCCCAGGAAATGTGGCTGTGAAGCAAAACCAAGCCTGCCCTGGAGACAAGGGCAAAGCAATGCACTGCACAAGCCAGCTGCCAGCCCCCAGGGGCTCCAGGCATCCTCCAGCTCCTTTCTAGGAAAGGAAACAGGCACTGGGGAGCTGCAAGCCATGGCCTGGGGGAGCTTTATCTCCTCCAAGGTCTCTTTGTTAGAGCAAACAGCCTCTAAGGGCACTGAGCAGACAGAAACACCAAGGCAGAGGAGGGGCAGTGGTTGCTCAGCCTCCCAGGATCCAGAAGATTTATCCTGGAATGGCTTCACCTGGAAGGGACCTTCAAGCTCAGCCAGTCCCAACCCCCCTGCCATGGGCAGGGACACCTCCCACTGGCCCTGCTTGCTCAAAGCCTCATCCAGCCCTGGCCTTGAACACCTCCACAGCTCCTCTGGGCAGCTCATTCCACTGCCTCACCACCCTGAGAGCAAAGAGGGCAGCTCTGTCCTGGCTGGGCTTGGTCCATCCCTGACCTCCAGAGCTCTCCTGCACTTGAGAGGTCACATGGCAGAGAGGCTGGGAGAGGGGAAGAAGCAGCTCATTCTTCCAGCAAGCTGTTTGGAGGACACAGACTGCTGAATGGCTTGGAAGGGACCTCCAAAGGTCACCCAGCCCAGCCCCCAGGACACCACCCAGCCAGGTCCCAGCAGCAGCCTGAGGCTCCAGCTTGGCAGCAGCTCTGGGCTGTAGGCTGGGGGCAGCAAACTTGGCTTATTTCTGCCCTCATGGCTCACATCTGCACACCCCCAGCACTGGCACATGGCCACTGCCCCCCATGGCCACTGCCCCCTGCCATGGCTATTGCCTACCCCCATGGCCACTGCCCCCCAGGCTGGCTCCTGTGTCAGAATCAGAGCATTGCCAGGGCTGGAAGGGATCTCAAGGCTCAGCCAGCTCCAACCCCCTGCCATGGGCAGGGACACCTCACACTACAGCAGGTTGCTCACAGCCACCTCCAGCCTGGCTGCAAACACCTCCAGGGCTGAGGCTTCCACCACCTCCCTGGGCAGCTTGTGCCAGGCTCTCACCACCCTCCTGGGCAACAACTTCTTCCTCACAGCCAATCTCCCCACTTCTAGTTTTGCTCCATCCCCCCCAGTCCTATCCCTCCCTGACCCCCTCAAAAGTCCCTCCCCAGCTTTCTTGGAGCCCCCTGCAGATCCTGGAAGGCCACAATTAGGTCTCCTGGGAGCCTTCTCCTCTCCAGACTGAAC
This sequence comes from Melanerpes formicivorus, assembly GCF_026170545.1. Classification (NCBI taxonomy): domain Eukaryota; kingdom Metazoa; phylum Chordata; class Aves; order Piciformes; family Picidae; genus Melanerpes; species Melanerpes formicivorus. The sequence continues at coordinate 3,287,265 of NW_027142391.1, forward strand.
CACCCCAACTCCCTCAGTCTGTCCTCAGAGGGGAGTTAGGCTGTGAGCAGTCTGCCCAGGCTCCACCAGTCCCCCCTCCGCAGCACAGCAAGGTCACCAGCAGACTTTCCCAAGCAAGTCAAGCACCCAGAGTGGGCTTTTTTATCCCATCTGCCTTCCTTGCAGAGAATAAGCACACAGGCCATGGAGACTCCAAAGCTGGGGGACAGTCCCCAGTCGCTCCTACATCCACACCAGCTCCCAAGCTGCTCAGCTGGGGACAGCCCTCCAGCAGTCCACTTGGTCCTGGAAGCAAGGAAGCACCACCTGGGTTGGGATGGAGCTGTCACTCCCTCACAGGTCAGATCCTCCTGCTCTGCAGTACCTCCTTCCACAGAACCATCCAGCTTGGAAGAGCCCTCCAAGATCACCAGGTCCAACTCATCACCCAACCCTAACTGATCAACCAGACCCTGGCACTGAGTGCCTCCTCCAGGCTGCTCTGAAACACCTCCAGGGACACTGACCCCACCAGCTCCCTGGGCAGCCCATTCCCAAGGGCAACCTCTCTGCCTGTGAAGAGCTTCTTACTAAGGCTAAACTTCCCCCTGCCCTGCTCGAGGCTCTGTCCTCCTGTCCTGGTGCTTTCAGTGCAACAGGCCAGCTGCACCTTGGCTCACACCAACAGCCTCTGCAGGGCACCCTGGAAGGCTCTCAACACCACACCACCTTTCAGCCAAGGGTTCCCCTTCAAGGCTGAGTGACCTGCAAGGAAGGGTGGAGAGGAATGGTCCTGCCAGGAGACAAAGGATCCACTACTTAGTGCTTCAGCTGGGCCTTGCAGTGAGCTTTCCTCATGAGGAACCACCTTGAGCCTCTCAATGCTCATCAGCTCAGCAGATCCACCTGGCCACAACCAGGCTATGCTTTGAGCTGGGGGGAGAACAGCCTCAGGCAGGGTCCAGGCAGGAGAGAAGGATGCCCCACAGATCTGGTTGGCACCCTACACGTTGCTAGGCAAGAGAGCCAAGGCTGGGGCCAAGCCAGTTTGGCCACACCATGTGGGGGAGATAAAAAGGACCTGAGCAGGGTTACAGAACCTGCAAATCCAGCCCTCCATGGCACAGCTGGAAAGGGTGAGGGCAAGAGATGCTGGGAGCAGTCCACCCCCAGCAGCAAATCCAGCCCACAGGGCCCTGACCCCTCTTCAGCAGCACCACCAGGAGCCAGCCAGGTCTCTCAGGACTCCTGCAAGGGCTGAGCCGGCAGCAGCACCACGACCATTTTGCTGCCTCCAGCAGCCTGCCGCCCTGGGCAGCTGCCCGAGGAGGTGGAGCCAGCAAGGTAAGGGCAGTGCAGACAAATATTGACTCGCCTGTGGGCACAAGAGAGCACCCCCAGGGCTGCAGAACGAAGCCCAAGGGCCCCGAGTGCCGGCCCTCTGCTTTCTAGCTCCATCACCCAGCAGAGCACACGGAGGGTTTCGTAACTCCCTGTGGCACCGCCCAGAGGAGCGCTGCCTCTTCCTCAACTTCTTCTGCATGCCCTGAGCCCGGACACCAGACACAGCTCAGCACTTGGGGCAGGGGAGGACAGCCAGAGGATGGCCTAAAACACAAACCAAAACGAGAGACCTCCCCCCATCCCCCAAACACCATAAACCAGCCCCCTTGGGCTGCAGGAGGAGAGGAACACGGAGCCAGGGACACGTCCAGGAGATGGCTGTGCACACCCCACTCGTGACCTGCCCGTGTTGGGTCCTGTACCGGCACCAAGGGAGCACTCCCTGTCCTGTAACCGATCCCAGTGCTCAGCCTGGAGTGCCTGGCAGCTGTATGGCTGCTCCCCAGCCGCCACCCTCCGCAGGGCTTTTCGACACACACTTGACTTCCACCACCGCCACCCTCCCCCAACGCCTTTTGGGGTCACCTTAAGGCTGTCCCCCGTGAAAGGACCGAGAAGGCTTGAAGAAGCCCCAAAGCAGCTCTTCAGAACCCCCTCTGCGTGCAGCCCAAGCCGGCCGAGCAGCGCTAACAGGGAGCAGCCCCAACAGGGAGCAGCCCCTGGGCTTCTGTTTAGCCCTTTGGAAGCCACAGCAGAGGGGAAGGAATTTGAGGGACGATGTCCCCAAGTCACGCAAGCTCCTGCCACCCCCCCAGGAAGACACCGAAGCCTTGAAACAGCATCTCTGGGGCAACCCGGGGGTGGCACCGACATCGCACCCGACGCACCCACGTCTCTCCGCTCCCAGCTCCCAGCCCACCGAGACATTTCAGGCGAGTTGTAGCGCTCGGTCCCGTTTTGGTGTCCCCTCGCCGGCATCTCCAGCAGCCCCTGCCTGAGAAGATGCTTGCAGACAGCGAGGCTCCTCCTGCCCAGGGGACAGGGGGCGACCCGACACGGGCAGCGGGAGAGGGGCAGCACAGCCCCCGAGCCCAGCGCATCTACGGGAGAAGGTCCCGGGGGCAGGTCCGAGCGCAAGCCGGTGCCCGGGAGCGGCGGTTCGGCCAGACTGGGCTCTGCTCGGGTTCCGCTCCGGCTCGGTTTAGGCTTGACCAGGCTCGGTTCAGGTTCTGCTACGCGGGGCTCAGGTTCGGCTCTCGGTCCTTACCTGCGGGAGGTCATGGCTCCGCCGAGCTCCTGCCCCGGTCCCGCTCCATCTGCCCGCCCCGCCGGGGCGCCGGGCCCCGGGCCGCCGGGGAAACCCCTCCCAGTGACGCGGGGGAATCCCCGCCCTCCGCCCGCCCCGCCGCGCCCGGCCCGGCTCGGCTCGGCTCGGCTCGGCTCGGCTCCTGCGGCGCGGGGTCCGCTGGCCCCGGCGTGCTGCTGATGCCCCGAGTCCCGGCAGCTGCCCACTCTGCTCCCCTCGGCCCCCCGGGCTGCCAGTTCAGACGCTGGACGAGTGGCACAGGGAGCGCTGAGACCCCAGTGAGCAACGAGCAGCCTTCCCTCTGTCCCCCTCCTGGAGCCATTCTCCCACAGGCATCACCTTCTGGAGTCAATCCCCTCCTGGAGCCATTCTCTTTCTGGTCCCATTCCCCTCCTGGAGCCATTCTCTTTCTGGTCCCATTCCCCTCCTGGAGCCATTCTCTTTCTGGTCCTATTCCCCTCCTGGAGCCATTCTCCTTCTGGTCCCATTCCCCTTCTGGAGCCATTCTCCCACAGGCGTCACCTTCTGGAGTCAATCCCCACCTGCAGTTAATCCCCTTCTGATGCCATTTCTCCTCCTGAAGCCATTTCTCCTTCTGGTCCCATTCCCCTCCTGGTCCCATTCCCCTCCTGGTCCCATTCCCCTCCTGGAGCCATCCACTTCTGCTGCCTTTCCCCTCCTGGTGCTATTCCCTTCAGAATCCAGTGGTCCTTCTCCCTCCAGCCTGGCAAGCATGTTCTCCATCCATGGAGCATCCATGCTCCTTGCCAGCCAGCTCCACAGTACCCAGCATGTGAGATTTCACACCAGCAGCAACTTCAGACAGCCCTCAGTCCCCAGACACCATTAAGGAACAGATTGTGGTGTGAAGCTCCCAAGGACTTGAGATGTTAGGCTACCAAGGGAATGAAGCAAGCCACAGAGACTGAGCCTCTTGAGTCTGGCAAGGCTCAGCCACACAGAAGCATGGAACCATGGAGGGTCTGGGGTTCAACAGGAGCTTTCAAGCTCAATCCAGTCCAACCCCCTTGCACTGAGCAGGAACATCTTCACCTAGAGCAGGTTTCCCAGATGCTCATCCAGCCTGACCTGGAATGGTTCCAGGGATGGGACACCTGCCACCTCTCTGGGACACCTGTGCCACTGTCTCACCAGTGCCACTGTACAAACTTCTTCCTCCTATCTAAGTCTAGAACTTCCTCTCACAGTTTCAAACCATCACTGCTGCAAACAGGCCCTGCTGGAGAGGTTGTCCCCAGTTGTCCCCATTGAAAGATTGTCCCCAACAAAAGTTTGTCCCCATCAACCCACGCCACAGCCTTTGCTGTTGTCCCTAAATGCCTCCAGCTCCACTTGGGAGCTAGGAGGGCAGCTCCAGAGTGTGTTTCACCCTCCCTTGGCAAGGGGTTGGCACTGGATGATCTTTAAGGTCCCTTCCAACCCAACCCATCCTGTGATAAACACCAAGAGGTCCCTTCCAGCCAGGACAGTTCTGTGATTCTCCTCCCAGTATCTGTGGTGAGATCACAGAATTGTCAGGGCTGGAAGGGACCTCAAGGCTCAGCCAGCTCCAACCCCCCTGCCATGGGCAGGGACACCTCACACTCCAGCAGGTTGCTCACAGCCACCTCCAGCCTGGCCTTCAAAACCTGATGGGGATGCTGGCCCCCAAGTCTCCCTCTGGGGCAAGCTGGGATCAGGTGTGCTGCTATAGGCTGCTGTGAGCTTTAGGCCAACACAGCACATTTCATAGGCTCATAGAATGGGTTGGGTTGGAAGGGACCTTCAAGATCAGCCAGTTCCAACCCCCCCTGCCATGGGCAGGGACACCTCCCACCAGCCCAGGTTGCTCAAGACCTCAGCCCACCTGCTCTTAAAGACTTCCAGGGATGAAGCATCCACAACTTCTCTGGGCAACCCCTTCCAGTGTCTCCCCACCCTCACAGTAAAGACCTTTTTCCTAGGTCTCCCCTTGACCAAGTTGCTCAAGGCTTCATCCAGCCTGGCCTTGAACACCTCCAGGGAGGAGGCATCCACAGCCTCCCTGGGCAACCTGTTCCAGAGCCTCACCACCCTCCCTGGAAAGAATTTCTTCCTCCCCTCCAGCCTAACTCTGCCCTCCTGGAGCCCATTTTGCCCTCGGAAACCTTTGGAACCAGCTCAGGTGGGACCCCTGCTGCTTTAACCTAAAAGACCATAAATTAACCCAAAGCAATGCCCTGAATCTGGCACCTTTCATGAATGCTGGGTGAGAAAACAAAGGCAGCTGTCCAGGAGAGGGGGAGGGTGGGGGAAAGCCAGGCCACCACGGGCGGCGAGCCCCCGCCCCGCGGCCCTGCCGAGGCAAAAATAGCACTTTTGGGGCTATATTAAGGCTCAGCGGATTCCAGCTCTATTTGGGGAATACCCAGGGAGCTGGCAGCAGCAGGAGCCAGCTCAGCTCGCAGGCAGGAGCTCTGCCCCCAGGCAGGAGCTCTGCCCCCAGCCAGGAGCTCTGCCCTGCCTCCTCGCTCCCCTGCGTGCCGCTGGCTGCACTCGCGGCGCGACGAGGACCACGGAGGCCAAGCAGCAGCCCTGGTGGCAGTGACCTCTGGTCCTCTCCTCCCTCGTTTCCCCTGCCCTTGAAGGCCTCTGGTTACTGGGAGCTTCTGTCACAGCACTGAGACCTCATTGTGAGGGACCAGACTGCGCCTGCCCTGCGTGTCTGGCGCAGAGAGGGAGAACAAGACCCTTCCTCAGGGCAGGGGGAAGCTGCTGCTCAGCTGTCTGGGGTGAAAAAGGGAGCAAAAGGAAACCCTTGGAACAGATCTCCCTCCTTCACAGGGCCACAGACCGGTGGTGAGGGTTGGCAGGGACCCTCCAGTCCAAGCCCTCTGCTGGAGCAGGGTCACCCAGAGTAAATCCCCCAGGATCCAGGTGGGTTTGGATTGCCTCTGGAGGTGGAGGCTCCACAGCCTCTCTGGGCAGGGCTCTGAAGGATTTATTCCCTGATGTTTAGATGGAAGCTCCTGTGAGCCAGCCTGTGTCTGCTGCCCCTTGTCCTGTCACTGGGCACCACTGGGAAGAGCCTGGCTCCATCCTCCCTTTGCATATTGATCAGCAATAATGAGATTCCCCCTCGGTGCCTTTCTGCTGGGCTCCCCCCAGCAGCTCCTTGTCCTACCTGAAGTGAAGAGCCCAGAATTGGGCTGGTTCCTAGGCTATGCAGCTAGGACACAGGTGACTGCTGACAATGGTCCCCTCTTGGGAGACCTCAGCTCTCCTCTCCATTGGAATGCTTTGATCCCATGGAAATAGCCAGCAGAGAAATCCAGGCTGGCTCTCTGCGGCCAGCAGATCCAGTTTTGTTGGTGCTGGGATGGTTCCAGTCCCTTGGGGCACCTGCTGTGATAGAGAAACACATAGCAGAGGTGCTAGGTGTCAGGGTGACCCCATCTGCTCTCTGACCTGCTCAGTCTCAGCTGGGAGAGGCTTGAGTGGGCTCTGCCCTGCTGCCCCTCCCCCAGCCAGCAAGGGCAGAAGTTTCTGGACCTCCTCTGCTGTGCCTCCCAGCAGTGGGGGAGCAGCCAGGCTTCTGTGTGCCCACCACAGCTGCCCCAGAGAGCAGGAGAAAGTGGGTTTCAGCCTCAGCTCTCAAGTGGATTAAGGAGAGTGGACTAAGCTGCTTTCAGCCCTGGGCTGAAGCTTGCTGGCACGGAGAGGCCATCTGTTGGGGTGCGCCGTTCCCAGATGCCAGCTGAGGATGGGGAATACCATCCAGCCCCCACTGCCTGCTCCTTCCTGAGGGCATCACCTGCTGGCCCTTGCTCCCAGTGAGCACAAACTGGGCTGCCAGGCTGGATGTGCCCATGCTGTGCTCCTGATGGTGCTGAGCAGGCTGCTCTGAGCAAGAGCTGCCAGAAGGCACGGCCAGGCCGTTCCCCTGAGTCATGCGTGCTGCCTGCCCAGGCATGCCCCCAGCATGGCTCCTGTCCTTCTTTTCCTTCCTCTTTCTCCTCACAAAGGGTTTTCCTAGCCTGTAGGACAAGAAAAAAATCCTCCCCCATGCAGCTGCCAGAGCCCAGCTCTTCCTTCTGGCCAAGGCAACCACAGCTTTTCCTCCTCCTGCTTTGCAGCAAGCCGGTGAAGTGCCTGGGAAGGAGGCATTGCCCTGGCAAGCCCATGCCTGCTGGGGCATAATAAGGTCATTGTCAAGAAGATGCTGCGCCAGGAGGCTGCTCTTGAGCAAAGCATGGCCCCAGTTGTGCGTTGTGCAAGGCCTGTGGCTCCCCAGACACTGCCTCATTGTTTCCTGGTGTGAGCCTTCGGCGTCTGGGAGCCCAGTGAGGAGCTGCTGCCCTACCAGGAGAGGCTGAGGGAGCTGGGGTTGCCTAGCCTGGAGAAGAGGAGGCTCAGGGGAGACCTCATTGCTCTCTCCAACTCCCTGGAGGCTGTAGCCAAGAGGGTGTTGGTCTCTTCCTCCAGGCAAGCAGCACCAGAACAAGAGGACACGGTCTCAAGCTGTGCCAGGGGAAGTTTAGGCTGGAGGTGAGGAGAAAGTTCTCCACAGAGAGAGTTGTTGGCCATTGGGATGTGCTGCCTGGGGAGGTGGTGGAGTCCCCATCCCTGGAGGTGTTCAAGAGGGGATTGGATGTGGCACTTGGAGCCATGGTTGAGCTGTCAGGAGGTGCTGGGTGCCAGCTTGGACTTGCTGCTCTCTGAGGTCTTTCCCAACCCCATTGATTCTGTGGTTCCTGCCAGGCTGCTGCAGGCACCAGGCAGAAGTGCAGCACTCCTGGGGAGCCAAACTGACTCTGCTGCCTCAGGTAGCAGCCTCCCAGGCAGCAGGGAGCCCACCTCCCCTTCTCCTCTCACTTCACACCACTCGGGTCAAGACGAGCTCTTGGCTCCCCACCTGCCACCTCCTCTGCTGCCTGAAGGGCGAAGCTGTGGAGATCAGAGAGTGAGAGCTCAAGGCCAGGTCAGGAAGAGCAGCTGAGAGCAGGAACTTCTCAAACCACATCCTGCTTGCAGTGCTTGTGTCTGAATTTCCCTGGCTCCTCAGCTTCAGAGGGTAAAACCCAGGGGAAGCTTCTGCCAGTGGCGAGAAGACCACAGCAGCATCGCTCCTGGCTGGCAGCAATGAAAGGATAAACTAAACCCTGAGGGTGGTGGTGAGAGGGTAATCAGCATCATATGAGCATAAGAACAATGATAACAGTGAATCAAAGTAGGATGCTGATGATGCTGATGAGAATAAGGATGACAACAACAATACAGTAGCAGGAAGAGCAGTAGCAGTAGTAAGGATATCACAGGATCCCAGGGGGTTGGAAGGGACCTTGATGATCATCCACTTCCAACCCCCCTGCCATGGGCAGGGACACCTCCCCCTAGCCCAGGGTGCTCAAAGCCTCACCCAGCCTGGACTTAAACACTTTCAGGGATGAGGTGGCCACAACAGAGCTTGCTCTAAGTAGTAATGATAATAGTAATAGTAATAATAATGACACCACCACCAATAATAATCATGGGATGATAGAATCAGAGAACCAACCAGGGGTCAGGCTTGCAAAGGGCTGGATGCAAACCCTGGGGGGTGAAACCAAGGAGATTTGCTGGGACTGGAGATCTTCCACTGAGAAGGAGCCATGGCCAAGATCATACAATCAGAGAATCAATAAGGTTGGAAAAGACCTCAGAGATCATCAAGTCCAAGCTGTCACCCAGCACCTCCTGACAGCTAAACCATGGCTCCAAGTGCCACATCCAATCCCCTCTTGAACACCTCTAGGGATGGGGACTCCACCACCTCCCTGGGCAGCACATCCCAAGGGCCAATTCCTCTTTCTGGGAAGAACTTCTTCCTCACCTCCAGCCTGAACCTCCCCTGACACAGCTTGAGACTGTGGCCTCTTGTTCTGGTGCTGGGTGCCTGGGAGAAGAGACCAACCCCCTCCTGGCTACAACCTCCCTGCAGGGAGTTGGAGAGAGCAAGAAGGTCTCCCCTGAGCCTCCTCTTCTCCAGGCTAAGCAACCCCAACTCCCTCAGCCTCTCCTCCCAGGGCTGTGCTCCAGACCCCTCCCCAGCTTTGTTGCCTACTAATTGTCATTATATTAAAATAATAATGATAATATTCTACTAATTGTTATTATATTAATGATAATATAATATACCACTAATTGTTATATTAATGATAATAATGCAATACTAATGATTATTATATTAATGATAATATACTACTGTTATTATATTAATGATAATAATATACTACTAATGGTTATTATATTAATAATGATTATAATGTACTACTAATTGTTATTATATTAATGATAATATAATATACTACTAATTGTTATTATATTAATGATTATAATAATAATAATACTAATTGTTATTATATTTATTATAATTATAATATACTACTAATTGTTGTTATATTAATGATGATATACTACTGTTATTATATTAATTATAATAATAGACTACTAATTGTTATTATATTAATTATAATAATATACTATTTATTACTATTATATTAATCATAATGATAATATGCTACTAATTGTTATTATATTAATGCTAATGATGATAATAATATTACTACTAATATTACTAATTAGTGGTGTAATGCTAATGATGATAATATAGTAATGTTAATGGTAATAATAGTAGTAATAATAATGATATAATAATGATAATAATAATAATTATAATAACAATAATAATAACAACAGCAACAATAATAATAATAATAATAATAATAATAATAATAATAATAATAATAATAATAAAGAAGCAGTACCAGGCCCTTTAGAACCATCTTTAATAGCTCTCATCTTTATTTCATGGTGATTGACAAAGGACACAAGTTAGTAATGGTTACATCATGCTGCTCCTCTCCTACTGTGCATTGCCCTCCCCGAGCCATCCAGCAGTTCACAGCGCTCATCCATTCCCCCCTCTCTCACTGAAGCCAGCTGGACAGCTGGCTTGGCAGCCAAAGGTTAACCCTGATGACCAAAAGCATCCCCCTCCCCCCCCCCTCCTCCCCCCAGTAAAAAATCACCCAGACTCACCCCCCCACGCAATAGAGGCCCAAACCAAAACACCCCCACGCCTTTGCTCCGGGCTGGTGTGGAGGTTTTGGACAGAGCAGCTCAGGGATGCTCCTCCCAACGAAGCCCCAGCGAAGCGCACAGCCCCCAGGGAGCACTGCTCGAAGGTGACCTCGGCTTGCTTGACCAGGAGGAGGCAGAGGGTCCTGGCTTTAAGGCATTTCCAAGCCCCAGCACGGACAAACAGACAGCACAGAGAGTTTTGGCCTTGCTTTGATGTTGGGGCTGGGGTGATGTTGGGGTTTGGGGTTATATGTGGTGGTGGTTTGGGGGGTGGGGGTTGAGTTTGGCTGCTGCTGCTGATGATTTCTCTTTGCAGTGCCCCTGGCTTCATTTCAGTGGCATTCTGGACACACACACACACACAGACACACACACAAATACAATACAATAAAATTAGCAGCTTGCTCTGTGCGTGCCCCTCTCCCTCTGGAGCTGGAGCATCCAGCTCTGCCTTTCAGCCATCCCCACCACATGCCCCAAAACACAACCTGAGGGGCTCAGAGTGGCCCTCCCACCCCAACCCCGGCCCCAGCCTGCAGCCCTGGCTAGCCCCCAGCCAGCATCAAAATCCAGCAGAGTCCATCCCTTCCACAGCATCAGGCACAGTGCTTCCCACCAGGGATCACTTCCCACCAGGGATCACTTCTCACCAGGGACCACTTCCCACCAGGGATCACTTCTCACCAGGGATCAATTCTCAGCAGGGACCACTTCCCATCAGGGATCACTTCCCACCAGGGATCAATTCTCACCAGGGACCACTTCCCACCAGGGATCACTTCCCATCAGGGATCAATTCTCACCAGGGACCACTTCTTACCAGGGATCAATTCTCACCAGGGACCACTTCCCACCAGGGATCACTTCCCATCAGGGATCAATTCTCACCAGGGACCACTTCTTACCAGGGATCAATTCTCACCAGGGACCACTTCCCACCAGGGATCACTTCTCACCAGGGATCAATTCTCACCAGGGACCACTTCCCATCAGGGATCAATTCCCACCAGGGATCAATTCTCACCAGGGACCACTTCTTACCAGGGATCAATTCTCAACAGGGACCACTTCCCACCAGGGATCACTTCCCATCAGGGATCACTTCTCACCAGGGATCCATTCTCACCAGGGACCACTTCCCATCAAGGATCATTTCTCACCAGGGACCAATTCCCAGCAGGAATCCATTCTCACCAGGGATCACTTCTCACCAGGGATCAATTCCCACCAGGGATCACTTCTCACCAGGGAACAATTCCCACCAGGGACCTCTTCCCACCAGGGATCAAGTCCCACCAGGGATCACTTCTCACCAGGGACCAATTCCCACCAGGGATCAAGTCCCACCGGGGGCTTCTTTCTACCAGGGACCACTTCCCACCAGGGATCACATCCCACCAGGGATCACTTCCCACCAGGGACCTCTTCCCACCAAGGACCACTTCCCACCCCACCAGGGACCGTGAGTTACATACAGGAGCCACTTAGAATGTGGTTCTTGGCCCTCACACCCAGAGCCATCCCACGGAGGGCACAGCCCCCACTGAGCTGTTTCCACCCCTGGGTTTGTTGAGGAATGTCCCTGGAGGAGGCACAGATTCGGGGGGCAGGGGGTAGGGGATTGCCTTTAATGAAAGGCCAGAAAGAGCCCCAAGAGCTTCCCCTTTGTGCCACCTGGGCTCAGGGCTCACCCTGAGCAATGGCATTTGGGCTTCTCATGGCTTAAAGCTGAGACCCAAGGTTTTTTCAAGGCAGGGAGGAGGCACTGCTTGGGGAAGGTATCCTGCAAGGTGTGCTGGAAATTGAGGGAGAAACTGAGGCAATGATGGGTGCTGAGGAATCTCTGGCACCTGCTGGGGTCCTTGAGGTTAATCCACCCCCCATGGCTTAGCCTGGAGAAGAGGAGGCTGAGGGGAGGCCTCATTGCTCTCTGCAGCTCTCTGGAAGGAGGCTGGAGTGAGGTAGGGCTTGGTCTCTTCCCCCCAGTGCCAGGTGATAGAACCAAGAGGCAATGGCCTCAAGTTGTGCCAGGGAAGGTTGAGGCTGGAGATGAGGAACAATTTCTTTCTTGCAGGGGTGGTCAGGCATTGGAAGAGGCTGCCCAAGGGTGGGTGGTGGAGTCCCCCTCCCTTGGGAGGGGGAGGTGTCCAAGAAACCTGTGGACATGGCACTTAGGGACATGGTTTAATGGCCAGGGTGGTCTTAGGCTGATGGTTGGACTGGGTGACCTTAGAGGTCTCTTCCAACCCAAACCATTCTCTGATTCTCTGTCTCTCCAGCCTGCTCTGAGTGCAGGGAGATGAGCACCCACAGTGGGGCTGGCACAGTCCCAGCTGCTGGCTGACACCCTACAGCCCACTTGGGGTCCTGGAGCCCCCAGCAGCTTCACCACTACCCCTGGCCTTGGATCTTGGAAGTCTTTTCCAACCCAAACAATTCTATGGCTCTGTAAAGCTGGTTCCAAACAGAGCAACAGCAGCTGCCACCTCAGGGTGGGACAAGGACAGCTGTGTCCTCCTGGTGGGAAGGGCCATGGATGCTGGGCAGCATCAGCAAAGTCTTCCCCTGGAGGAGCAGCCTGGATGGAGTAGGTCATTCCTTTCCTAGCTGCACTCCTCTTTGACCTTAGAATCACAGAATGGGTTTGGGCTGGGAGGAAGACATTGAAGGTGACCTAGTCCAACCCCCCTGCAGTGAGGAGGGACATCTTCACCTGGATCTCCTCCTGTTTCCAGGAGGATTTGGCACACACACACACACACACACTCACTCACTCAGAAACACACCTACTGGCTTTGTAACTGGCACCACAGGATTTGCTGTCAACATTTGCCAGGAGAAGGAGGAGGAGGAGGCAGAAAACTCTCAGCCCCCTCCTCCCAAACCCTCCTCCTGCCTCACCAGCTGCCTCCTGCCCCCCATTCCCATCTCCACTGCAGCTCTTGGTGCTGGGCTGGAAGGTACCCAGAGGAGCCCGGAGCCAGGCGTGGAAGACCCTGCAGTGCACCAGGCATTGCAGAACAAAACACAACAGACAGAGAAGTTGGAAGTCCAAGGTAACAAAACCCCAATTGCTCTTCATGGGAGAGGCTCTGAACAGCCAGAGGTTCACATGCTGGCCTGCTGCAAGCATCCTGGTGGCAGACAGAAGGCAAGCCGTGCCCCGGAGGCCGGAGGTGGCTGATGGAAGGACACATCCAAGTGATTAGAGTGAAAAGGGACCCAGGCCCCCGTGGCCCTGCAGCCCATCTGACAGCACTGGGAGGAGGAAAGCACTCTCCCAGCTCTTGAAGGCGTGCTGCAGGCTCTCACTTGGCGCATGGGAGGAGGGCAAGGCTCGGCACACAGAGGCGCTGGGGGCAGAGCAGCCAGGGGCAGGCAGGTGCTTTAGGACACGTCTGGATAAACACAAAGCATTGGGAATGAGGTTTCACAGCTGCTTCTGCACATGTCCAGCAGGAGGAGGAGGAGGAGGAGGAGGAGAGCCAACAGAGAAACCAGCATTTCCCCCACAGCCCCTCTGAGTCCAGCAAGCGGTCCCAGGACAGCCCCGGAGCAAGGCTTCGGGGGCTGCTCAGAGCAGAGCTTGGTCTCTCTTCCAGTGCAAGGCATCCCTGATTCGGACTGAGCAGGCAGGGGGAAAGCACTTGGAGATCCTTACACACATAAATTAGAGTGGGAGGAAGCCAGGGGGAGGGGGAGGGGGTGAACACAGGGCCAGGGGGAGGCTTGGCAGGGCCAGGGGGAGGCTTGGCAGGGCCAGGGGGAGGCTTGGCATGGCCAGGGGGAGGCTCGGCAGGGCCAGGGTGGCAATTCCCACCGCTGGCCACCTCCCTGCTCAAGCCAGCCCTGCAGGAGGGGCCCCTGGGGCCAGGTGTGAGGCGGGAAGGCAATGAGTGCACGAAGGCCACGCAGCCCCCCCAGCACCAGCAGCCTCCTCCCCGTGGGGGTGTGAACAGCAATCCAAGAGCACAAGCCAGGAGAGGGGGAAAATAACCTCCCCACCCCCTTCCCACCTCCCCTCCGTCCCCCTTCCAAAAACCCATAAACCACAACCAAGGAGCTTCAAGTATGAGTTAAGGTTTACACTGCAGGTGCATGGGGGGGGGGGAAACTTCTGCCACTTCTGGGCTGGGAGACTGGGTGCAAGGTTTAGCTCTTTTGGGGCTGCTGTTTGACACTCAAGACTGACCTGGATAAACTGCAAACTGAACAAATAACCCAAAGGGACAAAACAAAACCAGGTGGTTGGGGTTGGGTTTTTGTGTTGGCTTGGTGGTTGGTGGTGGTGGTGGTGGGGTTTTTCCCCCCCCCCCCCTCCTTTTTTCCCCCCTCCCCACTTTTTCCCCTCCCCCTCCCCACTCCCTCCTTCCCTCCCCCTCCCCAAAAATATAAAAAGCAATAAGTTTACAAAAATAGAAAATAATTACAGCAATAGGCAGGAGGGAGGGGGGAGGAGGAGGAGGAAGGGTCCCTGGGGGGAGGAGGGAGGGGGGAAGGGGAGGGGGCTGGGGGTCTATTTGGCTGAGCAGTGTGATATCCTGGGGTTGTTCAAAGCGTCCTCCACCAGGTGCAGTTCTTGGCGGTCCACGACCACGTCCCTTATGCAGCCAATGAAGCCTGTGCTGTAGGCCTTGGGCAGCTTGTGAGCCACACTCAGCTTCTCCAGTCCCCCTGCAAGAGACACCACAGAAGGTTGGGGGGGGGGGGGGGGGAGGAGGGCCAAGGGCAGGGGGCCCTGGGTGGGGGGCAGCAGCCTGCCCAGGCAGCGCCGCGCGGGTGGCAATGTGGGGAGCGCAGAGCGGGGAGCGCCAGGCAGCACCCTGCAGCACCAAGTTTGTCTGCTCAGGAGCTAAGAGGATGATGGAGTTGATGCTTGAGCAGCCTCCTCAAGGTGGGGAGGCCCCTGCTGACTGCAGGGGGCTGGGGCTAGAGGAGCTGTAAAGCTCCCATCCAAGCCAGTGGCTTCTGTGACTCTAAGGAGAGACCTTCAGAGCTGCTAAAGGATCCAAGCTGCTCTTGGCTGTCTTCAGGGATGGGACCTCACCCCCACCTCTGGGGAACCTGGCCCAGTGTCTCAGCACTCTCATTGCAAAGACCTGTGCTCAGCACTGCTCAGGCCACACCTGGAGTCCTGTGTCCAGTTCTGGGCTCCTCAGTTTAAGAAGGACATTGAGAGGTGTCCAGAGAAGGGCAAGAAAGCTGGGGAGGGGTCTGGAGCACAGCCCTGGGAGGAGAGGCTGAGGGAGCTGGGGTTGCTTAGCCTGGAGAAGAGGAGGCTCAGGGGAGACCTTCTTGCTCTCTCCAACTCCCTGAAGGGAGGTTGTAGCCAGGTGGGGGTTGGGCTCTTCTCCCAGGCAAGCAGCACCAGAACAAGAGGACACAGTCTCAAGCTGTGCCACGGGAGGTTTAGGCTGGAGGTGAGGAGAAAGTTCTTCCCAGCAAGAGAGATTGGCCATGGGGATGTGCTGCCCAGGGAGGTGGTGGAGTCCCCATCCCTGGAGGTGTTTAGGAAGAGCCTGGCTGAGGCACTTGGTGCCATGGCTGAGTTGATCAGATGGTGTTGGGTGACAGCTTGGACTCCATGATCTCAAAGGTCTCTTCCAACCTGGTAAATGCTATTCTATTCCATTCCATTCCATTCCATCCCATTCCACTCCACTGGTTTTGACCACAAGCAACAAGGAAGGGCCCTTCAAAGATCCTCCAGGGTGTTGTCCCTTCCCACACCAACTTACCTAGCCACAGGGCCCCATCTGTGTCTAGCTGTGTTGCACCCAGTGGAGAGGAGCCAGCAATGGGAGCCTCGTTGCCAACTTGAAGGGAACCTTCTCTCTGTACCCTGCTCCCAGAAGAGGAAACAGAAGATGGTTAGCAGAGCCCAGAGCTGCCCAACCCTTCCCCCTGAGCTGTGCACCACCACAGAATTGTCAGGGTTGGAAGGGAGATCCTGGCTGCTCCCTCCCTGGAGGTGTTCAAGGCCAGGCTGGATGAGGCTTTGAGCAAGCTGGGCTGGTGGGAGGTGTCCCTGCCTGTGGCAGAGAGGTTGGAACTGGATGATGCTTGAGGTCCCTTCCCTGCATGGGCAGGGACCCCTCACACTACATCAGGTTGCTCAGAACTGGCTGATGCTTGAGCTCCCTTCCCTGCCATGTGCAGGGACCCCTCACACTACAGTAGGTTGCTCAGAACTGGCTGATCCTTGAGCTCCCTTCCCTGCCACAGCCAGGGACACCTCACACTGCATCAGGTTGCTCACAGCCACATCCAGCCCAGCTGCAAACACCTCCAGGGATGAGGCTTCCACCAACATCAGCTGGAGAGGAGTGAGGAGCAGAGATTTGGGCCTCAGAGCACAGAGTGCTCCTTGGTCCAGCACCTCCCTGAGGGATGCCACACGTCCCTCCTGCATCCCTCCAGTGGCCACAGCTTCCTCTCTCTCCCCCCAGCAGCCTCTCCAGAGGCAGCAGCAGCCATCCCTGGCATGCTGGCTGCCTGAGCCTGCTCACCACTCCCACCCCCAGCAAAAATAAAAAGGACAGCTTGAGCTCAACATGAACAGAATGTCAAACCCTCAGCAGGCTCAAAAATCCAAGGGCTTTGGGCCCTCCTTGGGGCCTGCCCCTCTGACATTTCCAGGCCTGTCACAACATGTGTCTGTCCCTCCCCCTGCCCACATGCCTCTCCTCTATTCTTGTCCAAGGGGAAGAGTGACCCCTGGGGACCACAGGGCATGGAGCCATGGCCATGACTCATAGAAGCACAGAATGGTTTAGGTTGGAAGGGACCTTCAAGATCAGCCAGTGCCAACCCCCCTGCCAAGGGCAGGGACACCTTCCACCAGCACAGGTTGCTCAAAGCCTCATCCAGCCTGGCCTTGAGCACCTCCAGGGAGGGAACACCCAGGACCTCCCTGGGCAACCTGCTCCAGTGTCTCCCCAGCCTCACTGGGAAGGATTCCTTCCTCATCTCCAGCCTCAATCTGCTCTCCTCAAGCTTCAATCCACTCCCTCTCATCCTATCACTACCAGCCCTCATCAGAGAGAGTGGATGGGGAGCTTGGTGCCATGGTTGAGTTGATCAGATGGTGCTGGGTGATAGGTTGGACTGGATGATCTCAAAGGTCTCTTCCAACCTGGTCTGGTCTGGTCTGGTCTGGTCTGGTCTGGTCTGGTCTGTTCTATTCTATTCTATTCTATTCTATTCTATTCTATTCTATTCTATTCTATTCTATTCTATTCTATTCTATTCTATTCTATTCTATTCTATTCTATTCTATTCTATTCTATTCTATTCTATTCTATTCTATTCCATTCCATTCCATTCCATTCCCTTCTATTCTCTTCCATTCTCTTCCCTTCTCCCTTCCCTTCTCCCTTCCCTTCCCCCTTCCCTTTTCCCTTCCCTTTCCCCTTCCATTGTCCCTTCCCTTTTCCCTTCCCCATTCCCTTCCCTTCTCCCTTCCCTTCTCCCTTCCCTTCTCCCTTCCCTTCTCCCTTCCCTTCTCCCTTCCCTTCTCCCTTCCCTTCTCCCTTCCCTTCTCCCTTCCCTTCCCCCTTCCCTTCCCTTCCCTTCCCTTCCCTTCCCTTCCCCCTTCCCTTCCCTTCCCTTCCCTTCTCCCTTCCCTTCCCTTCCCTTCTCCCTTCCCTTCCCTTCCCTTCCCTTCCCTTCCCTTCCCTTCCCTTCCCTTCCCAAGTTCCTGCAGCCCCCTCCAGGCACTGAGGGGCTGCTCTCAGGTCTCCCTTCTCTCCTCAGCCTCCTCAGCGGCTCCATCTCCCTGGTTCCCCTCTCGCCCATCCCAGAGCGAGCGCCAGGGCCCAGAGCTCAAAGGGTCATCCGAGCCCGGCCCTGCTGGAGGCTCAACCCTGAGGGGCCCTGCTCCTGGCCCTGGCTCTGCCCTGCCCCCATACCTGTATGCTTTGATGTGTATCCACCGGTTGGTGTTGACGGGGACGGTGGAGCGGAGCACCACGGGCTTGGAGCCCAGGTCGTAGCTCATCTGCACGAAGCCGTCCACGATGGCCAGGGCGATGTAGTCCGAGCGCTCCAGCCCCTTCCCGCTCCACAGCAGCAGCCCCTGCGTGGCCTCAGTCTTGATGCTCAGCTCAAAGTGGTTTGACTGCAAGGCCTTCTCGCTGCCAGGGGAGACAGAGCAGGGTTAGAGCCCAGGCAGGCAGCTCCCGGGGCCAGGCTGCTCTGCTCCCAGCCCTGCCGGCTGCGCCCGAGGGGGTCACAGCCCCTGCAGTAGCCCAGGCCTGCTCAGAAGGCTTGGGGTATGGGGTTGGGAGATGGGAAGCTCTCAACTGGGCCACAGGAGCAAAGGAATGGCCCTCTGGAGGTCTCCAAACCAGCTCCCGCTCAGAGCGTGACCACTGCTGAACGAGGGCAGCCGTGGCTCTGCCCAGCTGAGCGTGGGGACACCGAGCTGGAGCTCCTCTGTCAGCCTGCTGACCTGAGCCAGGACTGTGCAGCTGGAATCATGGAGTGCATTGGGTTGGAAGGCAGCACAGAAGGTCACCTTGTCCAGCCCCCCTGCAATGAGCCTTTAGTGCTCAGGGCCCCATCAGGTTTGACTCTGACTGTCCCCAGGGATGGGGTCTGCGCCCCCTCTCTGAGCAACCTTCCCCAGTCTTTCCTTCTCCTCATTGTGAAGAACTTCATCCTCATGTCCAGCCTAAATCCACCCTGCTCCAGTTCCCCTGGGAATGTTCAGCTTGAACCTCCCCCCAGAGACACAGTCCTGGGCTGCTGCCTCTTGCTTTTGCCCTCGGTGGAGCACAGGGCTCAGGCACACCAAGCCCTGCAAGGTGTGACACAAAGCTCTTGGCTTTGGCCTTCTCATGTGGAGGTGCTGAAGGAAGGGCTCTGCTCCGTGGGCTGGTGGATGGAGACTGCCCACAGAGGACCAAAGGCTTCTTTCTCATGGCTGTGGTGTCCTTTCCCAAGGGAGGAAGGAAGGGGAGGCAGGAGCTTGGTCCCCTTGGGGAGCTGGCCAAAGGGGCTTTGGCAACAGGAGATGCTGCCAGGTGGCTTCACCACCCACGCTGCTGGGATGCCCTGAGACACACTGCTGACACACACAGAGCAGGCAGCATGGGCAACACACACAGCTGCTGCTTCCCAAGGGGCTCTGTGCACCAAGGGCTGGAGGAGGCCTCAGGTCACTCAGCCTCTCCCCTCACCCATGGCTGTTTGCTGTCTAGATTATCCCCCTCACCCTCAACAGGAGCGAGGAGCTGCAGGGGGGCTGCAGAGGGGCTGCAGAGGGGCTGCAGAGAGCCTGCACAGAGCCTGCAGAGGGGCTGCAGTGGGGCTGCAGAGGGGGGCTGCAGAGGGGCTGCAGAAGGGCTGCAGAAGGGGGCTGCAGAGGGGCTGCAGAAGGGGGCTGCAGAGGGGCTGCAGAAGGGCTGCAGAGGGGCTGCACAGAGCCTGCAGAGGGGCTGCAGTGGGGCTGCAGAGGGGGGCTGCAGAGGGGCTGCAGAGGGGGGCTGCAGAGGGGCTGCAGAGGGGCTGCAGAGGGGGGCTGCAGAGGACCTGCAGAGGGCCTGCAGAGGGGGGCTGCTGTTCCTACACTGCAAGGAGAAGGCTCCCTTGGGGCTTGCCCTCCTCACCTGCAGAGCTGCATCCCTTACAAATCAAAAGGCACAGGGATGGACACACAGAAGACACCACAGACAGAGACATGCTGAGGCAGCAAGAGCAGAGCACGAGACACAAGAGCTGAAAGCCTGGCACAGACTCACCTGGGCTCCACAGGGTAGTCCAGAGCTTCAGGACTTAGGTGCAGGAAGAAAGGGGAGCATGCCATAAGCGCAGGGCAGCAGAGGAGACCCTTCCTTCCCTCCCAGCCCTGCTCAGCAGTGCCAGCTCCTGACCCTCCACACCACCAAAGCTGAGCAAACCACCCAAAGTGAGCAGGAAACCTCAGCCACTGGCCCTGGGGGCTGAGCTGCCTCAAACCAGGCAGAGCAGTTGGCAAGTTGTTGCCTCCTAGATGCACAGAATGGGTTGGGTTGGAAGGGACCTTCAAGCTCAGCCAGTTCCAACCCCCTGCCATGGGCAGGGACACCTCACACTGCAGCAGCTTGCTCAAGGCCTCATCCAGCCTAGCCTTGAGCACCTCCAGGGAGGGAGCATCCACAGCCTCCCTGGGCAACCTGTGCCAGACTCTCCCCAGCCTCACTGGGAAGAATTTCTTCCTCATCTCCGGTCTCAGTCTTCCCTCCCCAAGCTTCAATCCATTCCCTCTCATCCTATCACTACCAGCCCTCCTCAACAGTCCCTGGGCAACCTCATCCAAGCTTAGCCAAGGTGAGCAAAGAGGCACAGGATGGGAAGGGACCTCTGGAGATCACTGAGTCCATCCCCCCCTGCTAGATGCCAGCAGCTCCTGTCCCAGGGGAGCAGGAACTCTGCAATGTCCTCCAGCATCATTCTTCCCAGTGGGGCTGGGGAGAGCCTGGCACAGGCTGCCCAGGGAGGCTGTGGCTGCCTCCTCCTTGGAGGTGCTCAGTGCCAGGCTGGATGAGGCCTTGAGCAGCATCCTGAGCTGGTGGGAGGTGTCCCTGCCCAGGGCAGGGGGTTGGAACTGGCTGAGCTTGAAGGACCCTTCCAACCCAACCCCATTCTGTGAGTCTGTGAGCCACAACCACCAGTGTTCCACACTGCCCTGCTGGGATGTGTGTCCCAGGAAGGGGCACAGGGCAGCACTGCTGGGGGAAAGCACTTTTTGGTCCATGGCCCTGCAGGAGCAGCCTGGGCAGCCCTGCAGGCAGCTCTCAGGCTGGGGCTTGTTGGTTGTTTTGGAGGAGCACCTCCCAAGTCCCCATCCAGGCAGACACATCAGGCTCCTGAGTCAGCCCTGGGGCACTTGGGCAGCAGGGCATGCATGGGGAAGGGGAAATCCAGGGCTCCAGCTGTCCTGGCTGGCACTGCCTGCAGGGGTTGGGTGCCACAGGCCTGGCAGTGCAGCCAGCCCCAACCCTGATGGCTGTAGCAAAATGTACATCCCAAAAGAGAGGGGCAGGCAGGGCATGGCCAGCAGAGCCCAGGGCAGCACTGGGGGGGTTGGGACTGCCCCAGGCACAGCCCAGTGCCTGCCTGCAGGCTGAAGAAACTGCTTTTTATGGGCAGCCCAATGGGTCCTTCAGTGCTGGCAGGGCTGGGGAGAGCTGCTGCCAAGTGGCCAGCAGAGGAGCTGGGGAGGGGTGCTGAGCTCCTGTGCAGGATGGGACATGCAGAGCCAAAATAGGCTGCCTGGGGCAGGGAGGAGGCTGGAGGGAGAGAGGGAGGACACAAAGGTGGCATCTGCAGAGCTCCTGCCTGGGCAGAGGGGCAGCTGGGCATGGCAGCTCTCACTGCTGGGGGGCACTGCCCAGCTTTGGAGGATGCTTGGCTCCTGCAGAGCCCTCTCCAGCACCCCAGAGCAAGCCCTGCAGTGTTGTGGACATGCAGCTAGCTGATGGCTCTGTGGCTGCTCCCCAGGGGCTGACATGCAGGCATGCACCCAGCTCAGCCTCCTGAGCTTCTGTCTGACCCCAGCCTGGAGGAAATGAGGTGAAATGGGGATGGGACAGGCAGGTAGCTCTCCAAATCTCCTGCACACAGTGAGGAACACAGCTGCAGGAACCAGTGCTTCCCTTCCACTCCTGCCACTCTCCAAGGCAGACAGAGAGCAAATCAAGCTTGCTCTAAGGAAGAAGTCCTCCTCCCCACCCACCTGCCCAGGTCCTCCTTCTGCTCCCTTGGCTGCCCTGCACCTTGGGAGGAGCTGCCCAGACCACAGCATCCCTGGCTGGAGAACATCCTCCTAGCCCCCCAGCCTGGCCTCCTCGATGCCACACTCAGGCTGCAGGAAGCAGGGCAGGAGCAGCTTCCATCCCCACAGCCCCAGGGCTCTCAGCCTTTCCTCCTCACAGGGATGCTCCAAGCACCTTTGTAGCCTCTGCTGGACTCTCCCCAGCAGTTCTCTGCCTCTCTGCTCAAGAGCTGGGCACAATGGATAGGATAGGATAGGATAGGATAGGATAGGATAGGATAGGATAGGATAGGATAGGATAGGATAGGATAGGATAGGATAGGATAGGATAGGATAGGATAGACCAGGCCAGACCAGGTTGGAAGAGACCTTCAAGATCATCAAGTCCAACCTATCATCCAACACCACCTAATCAACTAACCCATGCAACCAAGCACCCTGTCAAGTCTCCTCCTGAACACCTCCAGGGATGGGGACTCCACCACCTCCCTGGGCAGCACATCCCAATGGGCAATCACTCTCTCTGTGTGAAACTTCCTCCTGACCTCCAGCCTGAACCTCCCCTGGCACAGCTTGAGACTGTGGCCTCTTGTTCTGGTGCTGGCTGCCTGGGAGAAGAGACCAACCTCTGCCTGGCTACAACCTCCCTTCAGGTAGTTGTAGACAGCAATAAGGTCACCCCTGAGTCTGCTCCAGGCTAAGCAACCCCAGCTCCCTCAGCCTCTCCTCACAGGGCTGTGCTCCAGACCCCTCCCCAGCTTTGTTGCCCTTCTCTGGACACCTTCAAGTCTCTCAATGTCCTTCTTAAACTGAGGGGCCCAGAACTGGACACAGGACTCAAGCTGTGGCCTAACCAGTGCAGAGCACAGGGCACAATGACCTCCCTGCTCCTGCTGGCCACACTCTTCCTGATGCAGGCCAGGATGCCCTTGGCCTTCTTGGCCCTCCTGGGCACACTGCAGGCTCATGTTCAGCCTACCATCAACCAGTACCCCCAGGTCCCTGCCTGGCTGCTCTCAGCCACTCTGCCCCCAGCCTGCAGCACTGCCTGGGGTTGTTGTGGCTGATGTGCAGCACCTGGCACTTGGATGCTCCTTGTGTGGCTTGAGCAGGGCAGGACAGAAGGGCAGGAGAAGCCTCCCTTGACCTGCTGATGCTCCCCCAGGATCCTCCTCCCCCTGGAATGGGACATGTGCCTGTGGCAGACCCCTGGGAATTGTCCCTGTTCCTCCTCCCCTGTCCCTCCCCTGCAGTGGGCTGGTGGCTGGGGTGGCAATGGGAGATGTGGTGGGGGGCAGATGGCTGCAGGGGGGGAGCTGGGCACTGGGAGCTCTGTACTCACGCAGGGATCTCATTGGTCAGGTGGCTTGAAAGCAAAGAAACAAGGACATTGAGAAGAGACAGACAGACAGACACCAACAAACAGCTCCACACAGGCACCCCAGGGGCTGAGAGGCAGATGGGCACAGCCAGTACCCTGCTTTGGACCTTGGTTTAGTCCCAAGCCCTTGGTTTGGAGATGGTTCAGCCCTAAGCCCTTGGTTTGGACTCTGGTTCAGCTCTTAATCCTTGTCTGGACCTTGGTTCAGCTCTAACTCCTTGTGGAGCTTGGTTCAGCCCTAAGTCCTTGTTTTGGACCTTGGTTCAGCTCTGAGCCCTTGGTTTGGAGCTTGGTTCAGCCCTAAGCCCTTGGTTTGGAGATGGTTCAGCCCTTAGTCCTTGTCTGGGCCTTGGTTCAGCACTAAACCCTTGTTTTGGACCTTGTTTCAGCCCTAAGTCCTTGTTTTGGACCTTGTTTCAGCCCTTAGTCCTTGTCTGGGCCTTGGTTCAGCACTAAACCCTTGTTTTGGACCTTGTTTCAGCCCTAAGTCCTTGTTTTGGACCTTGTTTCAGCCCTAAGTCCTTGGTTTGGACCTTGGTTCAGCTCCAAGCCCTGGGTTTGGACCTTGGTTCAGCCCTAAACCCTTGGTTTGGACCTTGGTTCAGCTCTAAGTCCTTTTCTGGACTTTGGTTCAGCTCTAAGTCCTTTTCTGGACCTTGGTTCAGCTCTAAGTCCTTGTCTGGAGCTTGGTTCAGGTCTAGCTCCTTGTTTTGGAGCTTGATTCGGCTCTAACTCCTTGTCTGGGCCTTGGTTCAGACCTAAGCCCTTGCCTGGACCTTGGTTCAGCCCTAACTCCTTGTGTTGGAGCTTGGTTCTGCTCTAAGTGCTTGTCTGGAGCTTGGTTCAGCTCTAAGCCCTTGTTTTGGAGCTTGATTCAACTCTAACTCCTTGTCTGGGCCTTGGTTCAGCCCTAAGTCCTTGTCTGGAGCTTGGTTCAGCTCTAACTCCTTGTTGTGGAGCTTGGTTCAGCCCTAAATCCTTGTTGTGGAGCTTGGTTCAGCCCTAACTCCTTGTCTGGACCTCAGTTCATCTCTAACTCCTTGTCTGGACCTTGGTTCATCTCTAACTCCTTGTCTGGAGCTTGGTTCAGCCCTAACTCCTTGTCTGGACCTCAGTTCATCTCTAACTCATTGTCTGGAGCTTGGTTCAGCTCTAACTCCTTGTTTTGGAGCTTGGTTCAGCTCTAACTCCTTGTTTGGGAGCTTGGTTCAGCCCTAACTCCTTGTCTGGCCCTTGGTTCAGCCCTAACTCCTTGTCTGGAGCTTGGCTCAGCTGAGCAGCCAGGTTACCTCTTTGTCACAGCATTGTGGTACTCCATGTAGGTCCTGCCATCAAAAGCAATGGCCTCAGCATCTCCAGCAGCCTTCTCAATCATCACTGGAGGGGGGGAAGGAAAAGAAGAGCAGTCAGGCAACACAGCAAGGCCTGCCCCTCTTTGGAGAGCAGGCAAGGCTCCCTTTACAGTGCCCAGGATGAACCTGCCACCCCTCTGGGGCAGCTCAGCACTGTGGCACCCTGAGCAAGGCCCTGGGAGGCTTTGCTGTGGCTTTAGAGCCCAGGAGTTTGGATCAGCTCCTGGGTTTGCAGGCAGCTGCCATGAAACCTGCAGCCTTGGTGCTTTCCTGGCTGCATCAGAGAATTGTTAGGGTTGGAAGGGACCTCAAGGCTCAGCCAGCTCCAACCCCCTGCCATGGGCAGGGACACCTCACACTGCAGTAGGTTGCTCACAGCCACCTCCAGCCTGGCTGCAAACCCCTCCAGGGATGAGGCTTCCACCACCTCCCTGGGCAACCTGTGCCAGGCTCTCACCACCCTCCTGGGCAACAACTTCTTCCTCACAGCTAATCTGAATCTTCCCACTCCTAGTTCTGCTCCATCCCCCCCAGTCCTATCCCTCCCTGACCCCCTCAAAAGTCCCTCCCCAGACAGGGAGGAAGCTGGGCTTGGTGGTGGCCCAAGGGCTAACCTCAGGGAGGCAGCAGGGAGGAAACCTTGAGCCAGCCATGGCTCAGGGCCTCCAGCTGCATCTGCTGCAGCACCAAACCATCTTTCCCTGCCCCGGGCTGCAGCAGCAGGAGCCAAGAGCAGAGCGCAGTGCTGGAAGGAGATGGCAGGGCTGGGTGAGCCCCCCCTGGGCAGCAGCACTGCAGTGTCACACCACCCTTCTGAGGCATGCCACAGCCCTGACCTCCCAGCCTGGCAATGCCACTGCTTTTGCTTCTCCTGGCTCCCTCCCAGCAGCCCCAAGAAGGGCAGGAGCTCAGGCTGGGCGGGAGGCCAGCGCTGCCCTGCCGCCACCGGCAGCGCCTGGCGGGGGGAGAGTCTGTGGCCAGCCCTGCCCTGCAGCCTCACCTTTCTCACAGTGAGCCCCAGAGAAGCCCCTCTGGCAGGCACACTGGTAGCTCTCCAGCAGGGGGCTGCAGCTGCCCCCGTTCTGGCAGGGGCTGGGCTTCTGGGTGCAGGGGTGGCCTCGGAACGGGGAGATCTCGATGGCGCTGCGGATGTTCTGCTCCTTCAGCACGGGCACCCCCTTGATGGAGACCTGGCAGGCACAGGCAGGGGGAGGCACACAGCTCACACACCTTGGAGACCACCCAACCCTCCACCCAGCCCTGCCAGGGTGCCAGCAAAGCTCAGCACCACAGCTACACCGGCTGTGAAACCCTTCCATGGATGGGGGCTGCTCCGCTGCCCCTGGGCAGCCTGGGCCAGACCTGGGCAGCCTGGGCCAGCCCTGGGCCAGACCTGGACAGTGTAGGCCAGACCTTGGCAGCCTTTCAGTTTGGGCTTTCAAGGAAAGGGTCTTGAGGAAGCACAAGAGTTGACCTGCACCCCCCCCAGCTCTCTGCAGGGCAGGGCTGAGGCCAGTATCCCTGCAGGGGAAGAGGAGATGGGAATCCATCCCCAAGCCCCACGTGCTCCTGTGATGCATCCCCACCTCCCCTGCTGCCACCTTTCCCCTCTGTGCCCCCCCCAAGCACAGGGACCCACAGGGAGCCCACCCCCCAGGCTCCTCCTTGCCCTTCTCACAGAATCCAACAAACAGTGGGGGGTTGGAAGGGACCTCTGGAGCTCCCCCAGTCCAAGCCCCCAGCCACAGCACCCACAGCAGCTTGCCCAGGATCACAATGGCTGGGGGGGGGTTGGAGTCTCCCCAGAGGCTGCACCCCACAAGCTCTCTGGGCAGGCTGCTCCAGTGCAGCTGGCACATCTCCCAGCCAGACAGCTGGCCCCAGCTGCCCAGCAGGTCCTTACCCTCTGCACAGCTCCACTGAAGCTGGTGGAGATGGCAGCTGCTCGAGCCAGCTTGCTGAAGTCAGGGGCTCCCCCCACATAAAAGGGCTCCTTCAGGTTCAGGAAAGTGTGAGGCACCTGGGGGGGAGAGGGGAGAAGGTGAGATGCAGAAGGTGCCACAGCGTCCCCAGGCTGCAAGCTGGGCCCAGCTGCAGGGGCTCTAAAGGAGGCTGTGAGCAGGGCAGCAGTGCAGGCAGGGCATGGGGTCACAGAGCTGGTTTGCTTGGAAGAGACCTCTAAGGCCATCAAGGTGCCACTGCTAGCCCAGCACTGCCAGGGCACCACCAAACCACAGCCCTCAGCACCACAGCTCTGAAAGCCCTCCAGGGATGGGGACCCCCAGCACTGCCCTGGGCAGCCTGGGCCAGGCCCTGACGAGCTTCCAGGGCAAGAAATTTCTCCTCATGTCCCTCCTCAACCTGCCCTGCTGCAGCTTGAGGCCATTTCCTCTTGTCCTGTCCTGGGAGCAGAGCCCAACCCCTACCTGGCTCCAGCCTCCTCTCAGGGAGCCGCAGAGAGCAATGAGGTCTCCCTCAGCCTCCTCTTCTCCAGGCTGAACCACCCCCAGCTCCCTCAGCTGCTCCTCCCCAGCCCCTTCCCCAGCTTGGTTGCCCTTCTCTGGACTCTCTCCAGCCCCTCAATGTCCTTCTTGGAGCAAGAGGCCCAAAGCAGACCCCAGGATTCAGCTTGGGTTCCTCCAGCTGCCAGAGGTTCCCTCCTGTGGCCCTTTGCTGTCGCCCTGCACCCAGCTCCACAGCACACAGAAGGGAAAACCTCCCTGGTGAGCCTTCAGCCCCAGAGGTTTCCCTGGGCACACAAGAGGGGGTGATGGACCTCCCTGAGCCCCTGGGGTGGCCCCAGAGGCACAGCAGGGAGGCAGGGATGCGGTGATATGAGTTTCTAGCTAATGCTGTGTGGAGTTAACACATGGAGCAGATGGACTGAGATGCTTCCAGACCCAAGATGGAACAACTGGCTGGGAATTAATGATGGGAGGAGGGTGGTGGTGGGAGGCAATTAAAGAAATGATTGTCTCTAATCTACAGAGAGCCTAAAGCTGCTGGGGCAGATGGGAAGTTGAAGGACTGAGAGCTGAATGGCAAACAGAAGGGAAGGAGGTGCCCGTGGGCAGGTGAGATGGAGGTGCAGGGGGTGGGGGGGGGGTGATACTTATCTTTACCTTACGGGATTTCTGGGATCCAGACAGCAGGGGAGGGGAGAAAAGCAAGTGGAAAGCAAAGAGGAAGAGAGAGAGAGAGAGAAAAGGGAGGTCAGTGGTCACATCACAACGTGCAGCGCTGCGAGGCTCCAGCCGCTGCCCAGGGGAGCTGCAGAAGGCACAGGAAGGGGCTGCTGCCACCCTGCCAGCTGAGGGCAACCTGCTCAGAGCACCAGAGGATGGCTTGGGTTGGAAAAGCTCCCTGAGAGCATCAAACCCACCAGCCAGCAGCCCAACACCACCATGGGCACTAAACCCTGGCCCCCAGGGGCCACGTCCATACCTTTCCTGAGCACCCCCCCAGGGACTGGTGACTCCACCACCTCCCTGGGCAGCCTCTTCCAGGGCCTGACCACTCTTGCAGCAAGGAAATTGCTCCTCCTCTCCAACCTAAGCCTTCCCTGGCATGATTTCAGCCCAGTTCCTCTCTTCACTCGGAGAGAAGCTTGGAGAGATGAGTGAGGGAAGGAAGAAATCCCTGCAGGGGAGCGGCATAGCCCTGGCTGCTGCTGCACTTCTAGGGGCACCTTAAGGATGAGCTCAGCAGCAGCTGGGGCTTTTCCTGCAGCAGCTTCCCAGCTGCAATGCTGAGGGAAAGGAAGGCCAGTGGCCCTGCCAGGAGACCCCAGGGAGCTGTGGTTTGTGCAGAGACAGAAGCACAGAGGGGACAGGGCACAGGGAGGAGCCAGCTTGGGAAACAGAGGAGAGAAGGCACTGATGGATTCAGCAGCAACAGTGCAGTGGGGCTTTGACCACCCCATGACTTCCTCCCAGCCCAGCACTCTGTGCAGGCAGCACTGTGGAAGGCTCTGGAGCATCATCAAGCACAGGCTGAAGCCCACATTGGCCTCAGCACTGCAGCAGCACAAGCTGCAAGGGTCCCTGGGGGGGCTGCAGTCGAGGAGCTTCAGGAACAGGGGAGGTGTGGGGAGGGGAGGGAGTCAAACACATGCCTGGGACCAAGGATCAGGGCATGTGTGCCCATGGCAAAGGTGCTGCAGCTCTGTGTGGGCTGGGGGCCAGCAAGGAAGAGCTGGCAGAGGTTGTGCAGCTGATGTCCTACAGCAGAGAGCAGCAAAGAGAGGCAGGAGAGCTCTGTCCTCCGGCGGCCTTGCCTCCCCAGGCCTTGCCTCCTCAAAGCCATGCACCACAAGAGCTCAGCGAGCCAAGGAGCTCCTCAGCTCATGTCAGAGGTGAGAGGAGCAGGGCTGGAAGCCCAGAGAGCTGTGCCTGGCCCCTCAGCTTACCGGGGACTCCCCCATCACCCGCTCGCCGTTGTTGATCCTCATGACCCCCTTGCGGCCGTTCCTCTCCAGAGAGACACTGACCCAGCTGTTGAGGGGCACTGGCTCTTTGCTCCTGGGGAGAGGACACATGGCTGAGAGCTCTGCCATCACACCTTGCAGACACAGTGCTGGAAAGACCCCATAACCAGCTTGGGCTGCCCAGCTCCACCCGTTTGGGCTGCCCAGGCCAGCACAGCCTCACCAGTTTGGGTTGCCCAGCTCCACCAGTTTGGGTTGCCCAGGCCAGCACAGCCTCACCAGTTTGGGTTGCCCAGGCCAGCACAGCCTCACCAGTTTGGGTTGCCCAGGCCACCACAGCCTCACCAGTTTGGGTTGCCCAGCTCCACCAGTTTGGGCTGCCCAGGCCAGCACAGCCTCACCAGTTTGGGCTGCCCAGCTCCACCAGTTTGGGTTGCCCAGGCCACCACAGCCTCACCAGTTTGGGTTGCCCAGGCCACCACAGCCTCACCAGTTTGGGTTGCCCAGCTCCACCAGTTTGGGTTGCCCAGGAGACCACAGCCTCACCAGTTTGGGTTGCCCAGCTCCACCAGTTTGGGTTGCCCAGCTCCACCAGTTTGGGTTGCCCAGGTCACCACAGCCTCACCAGTTTGGGTTGCCCAGGCCACCACAGCCTCACCAGTTTGGGTTGCCCAGGCCACCACAGCAGCTTCCCTGACAGCCCAGCATTAGCCTGGGAAAGAGGCACAAGCCAGGGCCAGGTCCTGTCCCACCCAAGAGCCATTCCTGCCCAACCTCCGGGGCCATGAAGTCTTCCTCCCTGCTTCCTCCTGGTTTTCTGGCCAGGGGAAGCTGAAAGCCATCAGTGCTGGGCCCCAGAAGCCCTCAGTGGCCCCCTGAGGAGCAGGTCCCCAGCCCAGCCTACCTGAGCACAGCTGCCCCCTTGCCCAGGTCGTATCTGTACTCCAGGTAGCCATCGTGTAAGGCCAGAGAGACAAAGTCCCCTTTGCCATCTGTCTTCTGGCCATTGTAGAAGATCATGCCACTGGGGCTCTTGGCCAGGAACACAACCTCCATGGACATCTTGTCCCTGAGGAGAGAAGGATTATGGATACCCTCCCACCCAGGTGCTCTCCTCCTCCACCACCGCTGGGGGCTGAGCCCTTGGAAGACCTCCTCCTCATCAGCCACCCAGATGATGCCCTGTCCTCTCTCCCCTCCACCTCAATCACCCAGATGATGTCCCTCTCCCTCTCTCCCCTCCACTTCAGCCACCCAGATGATGTCCTTTTCTCTCCCTTCCACCTCAGCCACCCAGATGATGCCCTTCTCTCCCTCCCCTCCACCTCAGCCACCCAGATGATGTCCCTCTCCCTCTCCCCTCCACCTCAGCCACCCAGACGATGTCCTTCTCTCTCCCTCCCCTCCACCTCAGCCACCCAGATGATGTCCTTCTCTCTCCCTCCCCTCCACCTCAGCCACCCAGACGATGTCCTTCTCTCTCCCTCCCCTCCACCTCAGCCACCCAGATGATGTCCCTCTCTCCCCACCTCAGCCACCCAGATGATGCCCTTCTCTCTCTCCCCTCCACATCAGCCACCCAGAGGATGCCTTTCCCTCCCTCCCCTCCACCTCAGCCACCCAGATGATGTCCTTCTCTCTCCTCCACCTCAACCACCCAGATGATGTCCCTCTCCCTCTCTCCCCTCCACCTCAGCCACCCAGATGATGTCCCTCTCTCTCTCTTCCTCATCAGCCACCCAGATGATGTCTTTCCCTCCCTCCCCTCCACCTCAGCCACCCAGATGATGTCCTCTCTCTCTCCTCCACCTCAGCCACTCATATGATGTCCCTCTCCCTCCCTCCCCTCCACCTCAGCCACCCAGATGTCCTTCTCTCTCCCCTCCACCTCAGCCACCCAGATGATGCCTTTCCCTCCCTCCCCTCCACCTCAGCCACCCAGATGATGCTCCTCTCTCTCTCTCCTGCCCCTCAGCCACCCAGATGATGTGCCTCTCTCTTCCAGTGCCTGGCACTCACTGCAGGTCAGGAATGAAGGTCTGCAGCCCGTTCAGCTCCAGGTAGGAGAAGCCATTGAACTCTGGGAGGAAGGGCATGGTGTGGTCCTGCTCTGTCACTGAGCACAAACAAGGGAATGGTGAGGAAGAGGAGGGCAGAGCAGCCTCAGCCAGTGCCCCAGAGCCACAGGAGGCAAACCCAGGCTGGGGAAACCAACAGGTGCCCTTCCCCTCCTCCCCAGACCCTGCTGCCATCTCACCTCGCTCGCAGAAGTCTCCTTCCCGGCCCATGGGGCAGGCACACAGGGCACCTCCCTCTGGCAGCACCAGGCAGGTGGCAGAGATGTGGCAGGGTGAAGGGTCACAGGGGTTCCTCTCATCAGCACATGTTGGACCTGCAGCAGTGAAGGCAACCTCTCAGGTCAGCAGCCCCAACAGCCAGCAGGCACCATGCAGCCAGAGACAGAGAGCTCTGATGGCTCCTGAGGGCTGCCACCCCTCTCCTGCTGCCTCAGGTCAGCAGCCCCAACAGCCAGCAGGCACCATGCAGCCAGAGACTGAGAGCTCTGATGGCTCCTGAGGGCTGCCACCCCTCTCCTCCTGCCTCAGATCAGCAGCCCCAACAGCCAGCAGGCACCATGCAGCCAGGGACAGAGAGCTCTGATGGCTCCTGAGGGCTGCCACCCCTCTCCTGCTGCCTCAGAGGTTGGGTTCCCATGGCCCAAGAAGCCCCCCAGCAAATGGCAGAGTGCTGATGCCAGGCTGCAGCCCTGAAGGGCAAGGCAAAACCCTTCTGTGCATGAGAGCCACCAGATCTTGGTCCCTGTCTCAAGGGCATATGGGCAGGTCTGTGCTCCACAGCCACAGGCCCCACTGGCTGCAGCTTCCCCCTGCCCCACACCATCCCTGGAGGTGCTTGAAAGCCATTGGGATGAGGAGCTGAGGGCCATGGCCAAGGAGTTTTGTACGAGGAGATGTTAGGTGATGGTTGGACTCCACCATCCTGAGGTCTCTTCCAACCAGGTGATTCTAGGATCCTAACC
The DNA here is from genome assembly GCF_026170545.1 of Melanerpes formicivorus. NCBI lineage: Eukaryota > Metazoa > Chordata > Aves > Piciformes > Picidae > Melanerpes > Melanerpes formicivorus. The sequence goes on from NW_027142391.1 coordinate 3,318,952, forward strand.
CACTGCTGACACTCCACCCCACATCCCACCCCACTGCAGCCCTTAAAGCGAGGCTCTGAGTACCCTCCCCATACTCCACACCTCACCCCCCTCCCCACTGCTGCTCCTAAACACCCCCCAGAGCTGTGGAACCCCTCAGGACCGAGCAGCAGAGGATGAGGAACCCCAACAACACTCTACCCCCATACTGTACCAACACCACCCCACATCCCACCCCACTGCAGCCCTTAAAGTGAGGCTCTGAGTACCCTCCCCACACTCCACACCTCACCCCCCTCCCTAGTGCTGCTCCTCACCCCCCTCCCAGAGCTCTGGAAGCCCTCAGGACCGAGTAGCAGGATGAGGAACCCCAGCAGCGCTCTCCCCCCGTACCCTACCGACACTCCACCCCACATCCCACCCTACTGCAGCCCTTAAAGCGAGGCTCTGAGTACCCTCCCCACACTCCACACCTCATCCCCCTCCCCACTGCAGCCCTTAAAGCGAGGCTCTGAGTACCCTCCCCACACTCCACACCTCACCCCCCTCCCCAGTGCTGCTCCTCACCCCCCTCCCAGAGCTGTGGAACCCCTCAGGGCCGAGCAGCAGGCTGAGGAACCCCAGCAGCGCTCTCTCCCCGTACCGGTGTAGGTGTGGAGGCACTCGCAGTGGAACATCTCAGCCTCTTTGACGTGGCAGATGCCACCATGGTGGCAGGGGTTGGGGTGGCAGGGGTCATTGCCACACTCTCCCACCCCACTGCCATAGAGGACATCGCTGCCTTTCTCCCTCAGGTCATACATCTGGTTGTTGACATCCAGCAGGCGGATGCAGCCCTTCAGGCCGCTGGTGGCCGCCGTGCGCTCTGCCACCCTGAGGGGGACAAAGGGGGTGAGGGCTTTGAATCCCCAGGGACGAGAATGCAGAGGTCCTCCCAAGCAGCTGGGGTCAGCAGGACCTCGAGGGCCTCCTCAGCCCCAGAGATGTTCCACAACCACCCTTCAGTTCAGTCTGGAGGAGGCTGAGGGGAGACCTCACTGCTCTCCCTGAAAGGAGGGGGCAGCCAGGTGGGGGTTGGTCTCTTCTCCCCCTAGTATCAGGTGATGGGACAAGAGGAAATGGCCTCAAGGTGCAGCAGGGGAGGTTGAGGTAGGAGGCTAGGAACAACTTCGTGCCTTTGAGAATGGTCAGGCATTGGCACAGGCTGCCCAGGGAGGCGGTGGAGTCCCCACCCCTGGAGAAACCTCTGGCCAGGGCACTTGGGGACATGGTTTGGTGGCCGGGGGGGTGTTGGGTTGATGCTTGGACTCAATGCCCTTAGAGGCCTTTTCCAACCAAAGCAATTCAGTGATTGTGTGGTTTAATGGCCATGATGGTGTTGGGCTTGATGATCTTAGAGGCCTTTTCCAACCAAAGCCATTCTATGGTTTAATGGCCATGATGGTTTTGGGTTGACAGTTGGACTCAATGCCCTTAGAGGCCTTTTCCAACCAAAGCCATTCTATGGTTTAAAGGCCATGATGGTCTTGGGCTGACAGTTGGACTCAATGCCCTTAGAGGTCCTTCTGGACTCAATGCCCTTAGAGGCCTTTTGCAACCAAAGCAATTCAGTGACTCTGTGGTTTAAAGGCCATGATGGTCTTGGGCTGATAGTTGGACTCAATGCCCTTAGAGGCCTTTTCCAACCAAAGCACTTCACTTATTCTATGGTTTAATGGCCATGGTGGTGTTGGGCTTGATGATCTTAGAGGTCTTTTCCAGCCAAAGCCATTCTATGGTTTAAAGGCCATGATGGTCTTGGGCTGACAGTTGGACTCAATGCCCTTAGAGGTCCTTTTGGACTCAATGCCCTTAGAGGCCTTTTCCAACCAAAGCACTTCACTTATTCTATGGTTTAATGGCCATGGTGGTGTTGGGCTTGATGATCTTAGAGGTCTTTTCCAGCCAAAGCCATTCTATGGTTTGAAGGCCATGATGGTCTTGGGCTGACAGTTGGACTCAATGCCCTTAGAGGTCCTTTTGGACTCAATGCCCTTAGAGGCCTTTTCCAACCAAAGCAAGTCAGTGATTGTATAGTTTAATGGCCATGGTGGTGTTGGGTTGATGCTTGGACTTGATGATCTTAGAGGTCTTTTCCAACCAAAGCCATTCTATGGTTTAAAGGCCATGATGGTGTTGGGCTGACAGTTGGACTCAATGCCCTCAGAGGTCCTTTTGGACTCAATGACCTTAGAGGCCTTTTCCAACCAAAGCACTTCACTTATTCTATGGTTTAATGGCCATGGTGGTGTTGGGCTTAATGATCTTAGAGGCCTTTTCTAGCCAAAGCCATTCTATGGTTTAATAGCCATGATGGTGTTGGGCTGCCAGTTGGACTCAATGCCCTTAGAGGCCTTTTCCAACCAAAGCAAGTCAGTGATTCTATGCTTTAAAGGCCATGATGGTGTTGGGCTGCCAGTTGGACTCAATGCCCTTAGAGGTCCTTCTGGAGGCCCTTTCCAAGCCAAAGGATTCTGTGTCTCGACCACCACCTCTGAGCAGGCTTGCAGCCAGCAGGACCGCCCTGCTTGCAGCAGCAGCAGCCTTTCTGCCCTCCACCCTGAAGGGGGCCAGCCCCCCTCACTCACACAGCCATCTGGTCCTCTGGTGCTCCCCCAAGGAAGAGGTCTGTGTCGAGGTTGAGGCCGTCGGTGCCGGGGGGGCTCTCGCCGCTGACGTGGGGCTCCCCGTCCACCGCCAGCATCCCGCTGCGGCGGTTGCGGTTCACCACCAGCTGGTGCCACCTGCCCGGCTCCACACGCACCCTGCTGCTGATCACCCCCGTGCCAGAGCCTGTGTTAAACCTGCAGGGGAAGAGGGGAAGGGAGAACAGGCTTGGGTTGGTGTCACTGTGGCAAGTTTAGGCTGGGTGCCTCCTGCGACTGCCGTTGGAGTGAGGCGAGTGCTGGTCTCTCTTCCCATTCTCCTTCCCCCAGGCAGCCAGGGGCTGAGGAGAAACCTTCTCACTCTCCACAGCTCCCTGGAAGGAGGCTGGAGTGAGGTGAGTGTTGGTCTCTCTTCCCATTCTCCTTCCCCCAGGCAGCCAGGGGCTGAGGAGAAACCTTCTCACTCTCCACAGCTCCCTGGAAGGAGGCTGGAGTGAGGTGAGTGTTGGTCTCACTTCCCATTCTCCTTCCCCCAGGATGCCAGGGGCTGAGGAGAAACCTTCTCACTCTCCACAGCTCCCTGGAAGGAGGCTGGAGTGAGGTGAGTGTTGGTCTCTCTTCCTATTCTCCTTCCCCCAGGATGCCAGGGGCTGAGGAGAAACCTTCTCACTCTCCACAGCTCCCTGGAAGGAGGCTGGAGTGAGGTGAGTGTTGGTCTCTCTTCCCAAAGAGCAAGCAGCAGGACAAGAGGCCTCAAGTTGCACCAGGGCAGGTTGAGGTTGGCCATGAGGACCAATTTCTTCCCCCAAAGTGTTGTCAAGGCCTGGCCCAGGCTGCCCAGGGCAGTGGTGGAGTCCCCAGAGGGGTTTCAAAGCCCTGGGGCTGTGGTGTTGAGGGTTCAGCAGCGCCCTGGCAGTGCTGGGTTAAAGCTTGGAGCCCCTGACCCTTCCACCTCCCTTCCAGCCCAGCCCAACTCTCTGGCAGCGCTCCCCAGCACGCAGGGCTGTGGCGAAAGGGAGGGCACCCACCTGAGCTCCACGAAGCCCCCAACCAGGGCCAGGGAGATGAAGTCCTTGCCACGGTTCTGGCCGTTGTAGAGCAGCAGCCCGCTGAGCTCCAGCGCGCGGAACTCCATGGCGATGCGCACCGTGTGGTAAGCCTTCATCATCTTGAAGGCCAGGTAGGACCTGCCCCCAAAGCTGGGGATGAAGTACCTGATAGCTGCAAGAGCCAGGGGAGGGAAAGGAAGAGAAGATGAGGTAGAGGAAGGAGCAGAGGGACCAGAGAGCAGATCAAGACCTGCCGCAAGCCTGGGGGTGTTTCCCTGCCTGCCCAAGGAGAGCTCCAGGCTCAAGCTCCTGTGCCCTCAGCCCCTGCCACTGCCTCCCAGACACTTCTGCTGGTTGCAGCCACCTCCTCCTGCCTTGGCCTGTCCCCAGGAGGCTGCTCCCAGGCTTATGGGATGTGTGGTATTCCTCCCCCAGAACTTCAGTGGTGTCCCAGTCTGCTCCTCCTAGGTGAGGACCTAGGTTGGTCCTCCCCCTGCCCAGCTGCCACATCCCCTGTGCTGTCAGCTGGGCTCTGCTGCACACACAGCTCCTGGTGCCTCAACTTCCCTGCTCCCTTCAGCACTCTTATCTGTCCTCCCAGAGTCCCATGTGACAGATCTACAGCCACCACTCCTGGGTTTCATTTCTGGCAGCTGAGGCTTTCCAAGCAGCCTGGAAGGCCAGGTCCTCTTAAAATGACCAAGGCTGGGCACCCACACGGAGCAGGAGCTGCCAGGGCTCCAGCTTGCAGAGCTTTAGGGACAAAGGTTCTCAGCAATAAGCACTGACAACCACCCAGAGCCCCTCAGTGTGGCATCAAGCTGCCCATGGGAGCTCACAGGATCACAGAACCCCAGCATGCTGGAGTTGGAAGGGACCTCTGGACATCAGGGTCACCCACAGCAGCTTGCCCAGGATCACAGTGGCCAGGTGGGGTTGGAATCTCTCCAGAGAACACTCCACAGCCTCTCTGGGCAGGCTGCTGCTGGGCTCCAGCACCCTCACAGCAAAGTTTCTCCTTAGGTGCAAGTGAGACCTCCTGGGTTCCAGCTTGCCCCCACTGCTCCATGTCCTATCACTGGGCCACCACTGAGAGGAGCCCAGCCCCATCCCCAGGACCTTCACCCTTTAGAGCTCAGCGCTGAGCAGCTCTCCCCTCAGGCTGCTCTCTTCCCCATGCAGCTTGCTGGAGGAGGTGGCAGGGGGGTCAGAGGCAGGTGCCTACCTTTCTCACAGACAGCTCCTCCTTTGCCAGCTGGGCAGCTGCAGGTGAAGTCCTCCCCATCATCCTCACAGGTGCCCCCATGCAGGCAGGGGTGAGAGTCACAGGGTCTCAGGGGCTTCCTGGTGGCGGGGGGCTGGCGCGTGGGCTTCCGGCGGGCGGTGGGGGGGAAGCCGAAGGAAGGTCTCTTGGTGCTGCCAGCCCCTGCTGGCCTGCTGAGGGGGTGCCCTGCCACCTCCTGGCGGAGGATGTGGGCTGTGGTGGCAGCTGCAGCCGTGCTGGACCTGCGGGTGGTGGCGGGAGCCATGGTGGTGGCCGTGGTGGTGGTCACAGTGGTGGTGAAGAGCCTGGGGATCCAGTCTGGAACACAGCACAAAGCCCTCTGCTCTCTGCCCTCCTAGCCCTCTGCTCTTTGCCCTTCTAGCTCCCAAGCCCTCTGCTCTCCTAGCCCCCAAGCCCTCTGCTCTCTGCCCTCCTAGCCCTCTGCTCTCTGCTCTCCTAGCCCCCAAGCCCTCTGCTCTCTGCCCTCCTAGCCCTCTGCTCTCTGCCCTCCTAGCCCCCAAGCCCTCTGCTCTCTGCCCTCCTAGCCCCCAAGCCCTCTGCTCTCTGCCCTCCTAGCCCTCTTCTCTCTGCTCTCCAAGCCCCCAAGCCCTCTTCTCTCTGCTCTCCAAGCCCCCAAGCCCTCTTCTCTCTGCTCTCCAAGCCCCCAAGCCCTCCTCTCTCTGCTCTCCAAGCCCCCAAGCCCTCTTCTCTCTGCTCTCCTAGCCCTCAAGCCCTCTGCTCTCTGCTCTCCTAGCCCCCAAGCCCTCTTCTCTCTGCTTTCCAAGCCCCCAAGCCCACTTCTGTCTGCTCTCCAAGCCCCCAAGCCCTCTTCTCTCTCTGCTCTCCTAGCCCCCAAGCCCTCTTCTCTCTGCTCTCCTAGCCCTCAAGCCCTCTGCTCTCTGCTCTCCTAGCCCCCAAGCCCTCTGCTCTCTGCTCTCCTAGCCCCCTAGCCCTCCTCTCTCTGCTCTCCAAGCCCCCAAGCCCTCTTCTCTCTGCTCTCCTAGCCCCCAAGCCCTCTGCTCTCTGCTCTCCTAGCCCCCAAGCCCTCCTCTCTCTGCTCTCCAAGCCCCCAAGCCCTCTTCTCTCTGCTCTCCAAGCCCTGAGCTCCTGCTCCACAGCTTGGCTTATGGTCCAGCAGCTGCCTGCACAAAGTGTGTGTGCCATGGATGGTCCTGGCACAACCTGCAGAGCCAACCAGCCTGATCCAAAGCCTAAACCAAGAGAGGAGGACTGACCACAGACAGAGAGGGCTCACCAAAGTCCATGAATTTGACATGCTCATGCTGGGGCTTCTTCACCAGGATGGTCTTCTTCTTGGAAGCTTTGATCTGCTTCAGCAGGGCCCCTTGGATGTCAGCTGCTGTGTAGGAAGTGGCTGATCATAGCCAGGAGGAGAAGAAGAAAGGCAAGAGTGAAGATGTAGCTCAGCCAGCAGTGTCCCTCCCACCACACATCCAAGAGGCCACAGTCTCAGGATGTGCCAGGGGAGGTTTAGGCTGGAGGTGAGGACAAAGTTCTTCCCAGACAGAGAGATTGGCCATGGGGATGTGCTGCCCAGGGAGGTGGTGGAGTCCCCATCCCTGGAGGGGTTCAAAAGAGGCTTGGATGTGGCACTTAGAGCCATGGTTTAGTTAGTCAGGAGGTGTTGGGTGACAGCTTGGACTTGATGATCCCTGAGGCCTTTTCCAACCTGGTTGATTCTGTGATTCTATGATTCCTGCTTATGAGCTGGGGTTGCTTAGCCTGCAGAAGAGGAGGCTCAGGGGAGACCTTCTTGCTCTCTCCAACTCCCTGAAGGGAGGTTGTAGCCAGGTGGGGGTTGGGCTCTTCTCCCAGGCAAGCAGCCCCAGAACAAGAGGCCACAGTCTCAAGCTGCACCAGGGGAGGTTTGGGCTGGAGATGAGGAAAAAGTTCTTCCCAGACAGAGAGATTGGCCATGGGGATGTGCTGCCCAGGGAGGTGGTGGAGTCCCCATCCCTGGAGGGGTTCAAAAGAGGCTTGGATGTGGCACTTGGAGCCATGGTTTAGTTGTCAGGAGGAGGTGGGTGATACGTTGGACTTGATGCTCTCTGAGGTCTTTTGCAACCTGGCTGAGTCTATGATTCCAAGGCAGGGGGGAGGGCAGGCTCAGAGCAGGGCAGCACTGGGGGGAATGAAGCAGCCCTGGGGGCTTTGGGTAGGTGGGGGGAAGGGAAGCACTGGGAGGCCTTTGGGGGTGCTGGAAGGGACCCTGCTTTGGGCTGCCTTTGCCACTATGCTGTGCAGTTGCTGTGTAACACCTAGGGCTTTTCCATGGGACTCCTCTTCTCTTACCTGGGTCAAAGTGAGCCTCCACGATGGCTCGGACGGCGCTGCTCTGCCCCAGGTCGCGGACGCGGACGCTCCTGAAGTCCCTCCTGACCTCGGAGGTGCGGAAGAGCTCGTCCAGCTGGGGGGCAGGGGAAGGAGAGAAGACAAACTGTTCAGTGGGGAGAGCTGAACACGAGCCAGCAGTGTGCCCTGGGGGCCAAGCAGGCCAAGAGCATCCTGGCCTGCAGCAGGAGCAGTGTGGCCAGCAGGAGCAGGGAGCTCATCCTGCCCTGTGCTCAGCACTGCTGAGGCCACACCTGGAGTCCTGTGTCCAGTTCTGGGCTCCTCAGTTTAAGAAGGACATTGAGAGACTTGAAGGTGTCCAGAGAAGGGCAACAAAGCTGGGGAGGGGTCTGGAGCACAGCCCTGGGAGGAGAGGCTGAGGGAGCTGGGGTTGCTTAGCCTGGAGAAGAGGAGGCTCAGGGGAGACCTTCTTGCTCTCTCCAGAAACCTGAAGGGAGGTTGGAGCCAGGTGGGGGTTGGTCTCTTCTCCCAGGCAAGCAGCACCAGAACAAGAGGACACAGTCTCAAGCTGTGCCAGGGGAGGTTTAGGCTGGGGGTGAGGAGAAAGTTCTTCCCAGAGAGAGTTGTTAGCTGTCGGAATGTGCTGCCCATGGAGGTGGTGGAGTCCCCATCCCTGGAGGTGTTCAAGAGGAGATTGGATGTGGCACTTGGAGCCGTGGTTTAGTCAGGAGGTGTTGGGTGGCAGCTTGGATTTGATGCTCTCTGAGGTCCTTTCCAGCCTTATAGTATCATAGTATCATTCAGGGTTGGAAGGGACCACAAGGATCATCTAGTTCCAACCCCCCTTATTGATTCTCTGATTCTATGATCTTGGCCATGGCTCCTTCTCAGTGGAAGATCTCCAGTCCCAGCAAGTCTCCTTGGTTTCACCCCCCAGGGCTTTGCATCCAGCCCTTTGCAAGCCTGACCCTTGCAGAGGATCACTTCTTGCTCCTCTTCCTGGCCTGCAGTCAGCAGCAGGGAAAAGGCTGCAGAAACAATGTGGGCCAAGTGAGCTGTCTCCATGGAGAAGAGGAGCAGAGCAGAGCCAGGGCAGAGCCAGAGCAGAGCCAGAGCAGAGCCAGAGCAGAGCCACCTTGCAGCTCACAGAAGGATTTCTGTCTTCTGTGGCACCTAAGCCTTGCTGATCTCCTCTAAAGCTGTGTAAACCTGCTTAGGCACTCTGGAAAATCCCCCAGGGGCCCGTTCTGCATCTCTAAGTACCTGACTGCCTTGTCAGATGTGGCTCCCAGGCACTGCAGGGCTTGCCTGGAGTCACATGAAGGAGACAGTGGCAGTCCAAGGCTTAGAGCAGCTCAGGGCTTTAACACCCAGCCTTGCACTGGGCCATCAGGCATCACAGCTCGAGGCCTCAGCTTCAAGGCAAAGAGAGTCACAGGATGGTTTGGGTTTGGAAGGGACCTCCAGAAGCCAGCCCCCTGCAGCCAGGAGGGACATCCTCCACTAGGATCAGCCCTGTGGAGCCTGATCTTGAATATCTCCAAGGATGAGGCCTCCATCACCTCCCTGGGTGATCTGTTCCAGCGTTCCCCCACCCTCATGGCAGAGAGCTTCCTCCTAACAGCCAACCTCAATCTCATTTCATCTCTAATTTAAAACCAACCAGCTGACTAATGGTCTCCTGGCCTTGTCTCCCACTATAGACCATGGCACAGTGATCTCAGAATGGCTGAGGCTGGACCTCAGAGATCATCTACTCCAACCTCCCTGCCATGGTAAGGAGGGTAAAGAAGGTAGGAAGTGCAAAGGAGCACACCACACCCATGGGTAGGTTGCAGAGGGACAACAGGTCTCAGGAATAGGATAGGATAGGATAGGATAGGATAGGATAGGATAGGATAGGATAGGATAGGATAGGATAGGATAGGATAGGATAGGATAGGATGGGATAGGATAGGATGGGATAGGATAGGATGGGATAGGATAGGATAGGATAGGATAGGATAGGATAGGATAGGATAGGACAGGACAGGACAGGATAGGATAGACTAAATCAGGTTGGAAGAGACCTTCAAGATCATCCAGTCCAACCTATCACCCAGCACCATCTGATCAACTAAACCATGGCTCCAAGCTCCCCATCCAGGCTCTTCCTAAACACCTCCAGGGGTGGGGACTCCACCACCTCCCTGGGCTGCACATCCCAAGGGCCAATCTCTCTGTCTATGAAGAACTTCTTCCTCACCTCCATCCTAAACCTCCCCTGGCGCAGCTTGAGACTGTGGCCTCTTGTTCTGGGGCTGCTTGCCTGGGAGAAGAGCCCAACCCCCACCTGGCTACAACCTCCCTGCAGGGAGTTGGAGAGAGCAAGAAGGTCTCCCCTGAGCCTCCTCTTCTCCAGGCTAAGCAACCCCAGCTCCCTCAGCCTCTCCTCCCAGGGCTGTGCTCCAGACCCCTCCCCAGCTTTGTTGCCCTTCTCTGGACACCTTCCAGCCCCTCAACATCTTCCCTGAGGAACCCAGAACTGGACACAGGACCCCAGGTGTGGCCTAACCATGAACTCTCCTCCCATCCAGAGAGGGCTCCTAGGACAGAGGGTCTGTGCCATGCCTGGGCAGAGAGAATGCAAACCCTGCTGACCTCCTCCTGGGGCTGAGGGGATGAAGGAGTGAATGAAGCTTTTGTGTCCCTGTTTGCATCCTCAGAGAGGGTGGGAAACACTGCCACTGTGATACAGAACTGTCTGAAGCAGATGGTCCATATGCCAGGCACACATCTGCTGGTAGGACTCAGCATGCTGAGGGCTTGCCAGCTTCTAAATGCAGCCTGGAAGCAGCTCCAGATATGTGAATCCCCTTGCAAAGATGCTTTGTGTTTGCTGTGCTGCTGCTCTGCAGGCTGCAGTAAGAGTGCTGCCACCCCACCCAGCACAGCCCTGGCACTCCCATCTGCACACACTGCCATGCAAAGCCCACCTCCTCCAAGGGCTGGCAAGGCAGGGAGGCTCTCCTTAAAGGTAGGAGGCTGGCTTTACACCAGCTGCTTCCCAAGCTGTGCAGCTCAACAGGAGGAGCAGAGGAGGTTTGGGCATGTCTGGAAGCCACAGTGGTGCCCTCCTGGTGAGGACAGCAGGGTGTCTGCAGTTGGAGAGGGTGGTGCTGAGGAGGGGGCTGTGACTCTGGAAGGGAACACTTGGAGTTGAGGCATTTCATAGCATCATAGAACCACAGAGCCATTGAATCATAGAACCAATAAGGTTGGACAAGACCTCAGAGATCAGCAAGTGTCACCCAACACCTCCTGACTACTCAACCATGGCTCCAAGTGCCACATCCAATCCCCTCTTGAACACCTCCAGGGATGGGGACTCCACCACCTCCCTGGGCAGCACATTCCAATGGCCAATCTCTCTTTCTGGGAAGAGCTTTCTCCTCACCTCCAGCCTAAACCTCCCCTGGCACAGCTTGAGACTGTGTCCTCCTGTTCTGGTGCTGTTTGCCCGGGAGCAGAGCCCAACCCCCACCAGGCTCCAGCCTGCTCTCAGGGAGCTGTCGAGAGCAACGAGGTCTCCCCTCAGCCTCCTCTTCTCCAGGCTAAGCAACCTCAGCTCCCTCAGCCTCTCCTCCCAAGGCTGTGCTCCAGACCCCTCCCCTTTGTTGCCCTTCTCTGGACACCTTCCAGCACCTCAACATCTTTCCTGAACTGAGGAGCCCAGAACTGGACACAGGACTCAAGGTGTGGCCTCTCCTTTGAGGGCTTCATAGGATCATAGACTGGTTTTGGTTGGCAAAAGACCTTTAAGATCATGGAGTCTTAACCTTTGACCTAGCACCACCATGGCCAGCAAACCATGTCCCAAAGGGCCATGTCCACACATTTCTTGTGCAGCTCCTCCCCACCTCCCTGGGCAGCCTGTTCCAAGGCCTGACCACTCTTAAAGAATAGAAATTGTTCCTAGTATCCAAGCTAAGCCTCTCCTGGCCCAATTTCAGGCCATTTCCTCTTGTCCTGGCACCTGGTGCTAGGAGGACCAAGCCCTTCCTCACAGCAGCTCCCTTCCAGTGAAGAGCAGAGAGCCAGAAGGTCTCCCATCACCTCCTCAAGATTAAAACACCCCAGTTCCCTCAGCTGCCCTTCAGAAGATTCCTTCTCTAGACCCCTTTTTGTCCACCAGTTTAGGACCCATTTGTCTAACACATGGACCATTTGGAGCAGAAAATGCAATCCCTGTCCAGGGAACTTAGCATCAACTGCATGCCTTAGGCAGAGAACTCAGCAGCAGCTCCCCTCCCTAGGCAGGGAACTCAGCAGCAGCTCCCCTCCCTAGGCAGGGAACTCAGCAGCAGCTCCCCTCCCTAGGCAGGGAACTCAGCAGCAGCTCCACTCCCTACCCAGGGAACTCAGCAGCAGCTCCCCTCCCTAGGCAGGGAACTCAGCAGCAACTCCACTCCCTAGGCAGGGAACTCAGCAGCAACTCCACTCCCTACCCAGGGAACTCAGCAGCAGCTCCCCTCCCTAGGCAGGGAACTCAGCAGCATCTCCCCTCCCTAGGCAGGGAACTCAGCAGCAGCTCCACTCCCTAGGCAGGGAACTCAGCAGCAGCTCCACTCCCTAGGCAGGGAACTCAGCAGCAGCTCCACTCCCTAGGCAGGGAACTCAGCAGCAGCTCCCCTCCCTAGGCAGGGAACTCAGCAGCATCTCCCCTCCCTAGGCAGGGAACTCAGCAGCAGCTCCACTCCCTAGGCAGGGAACTCAGCAGCAACTCCACTCCCTACCCAGGGAACTCAGCAGCAGCTCCACTCCCTACCCAGGGAACTCACCGCGCTCTCAATGCTCCTGGCCGTCTCCCCAAAGAGCTCTGACTTGGGGTCAGCCATCTCAGGTGTGTAGAACAGCTCCTGGCCTTCCACCTCCTCCAAGATGAGGACTCCTTGGAACACTTTGGTAGCTATGGGAAGGAGGGGAAAGAAGACAAAGGCCTTTAGAGGGCTCGGGGGCAGGGGGGAGGCGTGCGGCTGAGAGCTACGCGGAGAGGTCGAGTCCCTGGGAGGGGGAAAGGGGGATGGCAGTGTGTGGGTAGTGCCAGCATTTGGGGGTTAGTCTGGATGGGTCTGGGAGAGCACCATGGAGGATTAGTATCAAGAGGGTGCTGGAGCAGATGGCAAAGACCAGGCTGGAGATGGCAGCTTTTACCATACGGTTTCCTGTGAGCTCCGGCCAGGACAGCAGCCCCCTGCACCGGCTGAGCGACAAGAGAGAGACGTTAGCCACGGCAGCACAAAGTCAACACGGCAGGATCACACCTGGGCATGCACAGGGGGGGCCACAGCAGGGCAAAGTGTGGGCCCTGGCCAAGGAGAAGGCCTGTGCTGGGAGAGGGAAGCAGAGCCCCTGCCCTGGGGCCGCGGGCAGCCCTGCGACACCAGACCAAAACGGCACCGGGAACGCCGGGGGCGGAGGCTCCCTTCCGAGGGCTGCTGTGGAGGTGCAGAGGCAGCTGGAGAAAGATTCCCCAGCGTGGGGGCAAGCAGCTGGGAAGCCCCCAGCAGCTGGGAAGTCCTCAGCAGCTGTTGCTTTGTGGCTTAAAAGGGGAAGGTGGTGTCCAGAGGAAAAGGCTGGGGGGTGTCCAGCTGGAAACCCCCAGGCACAGGGGTGGTTAGGAAGGACTCAGTGGGGAAGTAGCTGGAGGACATCCCCAGAGGAACAGCTTTTAGGGTGAGGAGGAGGTGTGGGCAGGGCAGCCAACACTCTGACTCAAAGCTCAAGTGTCTCCTCACCCTGGCCAGTGTGACAGGGGCTATAAACAGGCAAGAGATGCCCACCCTGGCCACGAGAGCCCTGGGAAGCACAGCGTGACTCACACAGCCCTGACCCTCCAGGACACCCACCAGGGACACTGCTCTCCCCAGCTGCCCTGGCACCAAACTGGGCCTGCTCAGCCCAGCTCCCTCTACACCCCCTGACAGATGAAATGGGAATCCAGGGAATTCCCTCACCCCCCCAGGTGGGAGCTCTGCAGAAGCCTGGCCAAAACGCTGCTCAAAGACTCAAGGCCACAGCAGCCAGGGAAGAAAGTGGCCACCTAAGGGAAGAAACCTGCACTGGCCTGGCTCCTGGCACCTACCCAAGCACTGGGGCTGGCTCCTGGGGGCTGTGGCAGGTGGACACAACATCTGCCAGCTGCCATGGGTCAGCAATGTCCCCAGGAACATCCCTCCAGGGACACAGCAGCCCCAGGTTAGACCTCGGGGCTGTGCTCGCTGCCAGCCAGGCCAGCGCCCTGCCGCTGTCCCCCACCAGGCAGCTCCCAGTGGCATCTGTCCCTCTCCTGCACCCTCCAAGAGCTCAGCCTGACTTCCTGACCACCCAAAGGGAGCCCAGAGCCCAGCCCAGAGCACAGACTCACCGGGACAGTTGCTGCCTTCCGCGTCAGCAGCCGCAGTCTTGCCGTCAGAGCAGCATCCCAGGGGGGTGTTGTAACAGGTTGCCCTCTCGATGGCTGGGGTGGAAGTGACCTGGCTTTCCTCCACCTCCTCTTCCCCTGCAGGGCATGAAGAGGAGCATTCACCAGCAGGAGGTAAGACCCCAGCTCTGTGTCAGAGTGAGGCTGGGACACAGCTGGAGAGGCAAGCTCCAGCTCGCGGCCAGCCCTGCGGAGCCGAGCGGCTCCCACTCACCGGCAGAGCCCGCTCCGCTCGACTCCTGGTCTCCGCTGATGCCCAGCTCTTGGTCTCCACTGCCCTCTGCACTGCCTGACTCGGCATAGGCAGGCTGGCTGGTGGCCAGGACCACCGGGGCGGTGGAGAGAGGGCGGACGGTGGTCTTGTGGGCGAGCCAGGGGGTGGTGGCCGGCCTGGCCGTCGTGAGGCGCCGCGTCGTCGCCTGGCTCCTCGCGGTGGGGCTGGCCTCCAGCAGCAGGGAGCTGCCTGCTGCCTCAGTGGGGTCTGGAGGCTGGGTGGTGAACCTCAGGGGGGGAGGGAGGATCAGCTTGTCCAAGGGCAGCGTGGGCAGCGGCGTGGGCGGCAAGCTGTGGCTCGTGTGCGTGATGGGTTCTGCAGGGAGCAGCCAGACACAGCCGAGGTGAGCAGGGGCTGCTCTGGCAGAGGGTGGCCAGGACACTGGGGAGGGGGCTGCAAACCCTCAGGAACCTGCCCTGGACATCAGGGACCAGCTCTGGACCTCAGGGACCTGCCCTGCACCTCAGGCACCTGCCCTGCAGGTCAGGCACCCACCCTGGACCTCAGGCACCCGCCCTGGACCTCAGGCACCCGCCCTGGACCTCAGGCAGCTGCTGTGCCACAGGGAGTCAGGCAGCAGTGACAAACTGCAGAGGGAGGCAGCCAAACCCAAGGGCAGTGTCAGGCCAGAGGGCTGGCAGTGCCCCAGCACCAAGAGCAGCAGACACTCACCGTGGCACTGCCCCACATGCTTCACAGTGATGACCTGGCCCTGCCTGCAGGCGATGGTCTTCAGCTGGCACTGGTCCCCATAGGTGACACCATCAGAGCCACACACCTGAGAGGCAGAGAGGAAGCATGAGCTGCACTCTGGCCTCCTCCAAAGCCTTGGGCAACACAAACAGCTCTGCAGAGGTCCCTTGGAGGCCAAGGGGTGATGGTCTGCACAGGGGGAAGCCCAGGAGCAGAGCAGCTCAGAGGTGCCAGCTGGGACAGAGCACATCAAGTCCTGCTGAGAGACTTCTGCAGCTCCCATGGCACCCTCCCCCACACCCCAAAGCCTGCCTCTTGCTGGGGGGTGAAGAGACAGCAGACTTCCCACACTGCCTGCAGCAGCCCAAGCAGCTGAGCCCTGCACAAGCCCTCCATGGCTGCCTCTCCCACAAACCTTGGTCATGTTGGCTTCTGAGCAGAGTGGGGATGGACACTCGCAGTGGGCAAAGCCATTGACCTCCACACAGGAGGCCCCAAACTCACAGCTCATTTCCTCACAGGATCTGGGGGCTGATGGGTCTGGAGTAGGAGAGAAGGGAGAAGAGGTGACCAAAAGAGCAGGACAGAGCAGCCACATGGACACAGGCTATGCTGAACCTCCTCCCAGAGTGAGTCTTAGCTCTCCTGGGGACTCAATCAGAGTGGTTCAGACCAGAGGACAGGTCAGAATTCCACCAGAGAGAGAAACAGCTCCTGGTGGCTGTGCCTGAGAGCACAGAGAGCAGCACAGAATCACTAAGGCTGGAAATGACCTCTGAGATCAAGTCCAACCATCCCATAATAGGAACCCAGGCCAGAATGGACACTATGGTCAGGAAGCCAGGCCAGAAGGGAGACCATGGACAGGAAGCCAGCCCAGAAGGGAGACCATGGACAGGAAGCCAGCCCAGAAGGGAGACCATGGGCAGGAAGCCAGCCCAGAAGGGAGACCATGGGCAGGAACCCAGCCCAGAAGGGAGCCCATGGGCAGGAAGCCAGCCCAGAAGGGAGCCCATGGGCAGGAAGCCAGCCCAGAAGGGAGCCCATGGACAGGAACCCAGCCCAGAAGGGAGCCCATGGACAGGAACCCAGCCCAGAAGGGAGACCATGGACAGGAACCCAACCCAGAAGGGAGACCATGGACAGGAAGCCAGCCCAGAAGGGAGACCATGGACAGGAAGCCACGCCAGAAGGGAGACCATGGACAGGAAGCCAGCCCAGAAGGGAGACCATGGGCAGGAAGCCAGCCCAGAAGGGAGACCATGAACAGGAAGCCAGCCCAGAAGGGAGACCATGAACAGGAAGCCAGCCCAGAAGGGAGACCATGGACAGGAAGCCAGCCCAGAAGGGAGACCATGGGCAGGAAGCCAGCCCAGAAGGGAGACCATGGGCAGGAAGCCAGCCCAGAAGAGAGCCCATGGACAGGAACCCAGGCCAGAAGGGAGACCAAGGCCCCTTTCCCCCACAGCACAAGCACACAGGGTGGGAGGGTTGCTTTCCTGCAGCAGCACCCCATTACCCGTTTCTTGGGTGGCCTTCTGCTAGGTGGCTGCCTCACCTTTCTCACAGCCAGTGGTGCCCAGCTTGCTGCCATTGGGGCACTGGTTGCACTTCATGCCAGTGATGCCAGTCTTGCAGGAGCACAGCCCAGTCATCTGCTCACAGTCGTCACGCACCGAGCCCACTGGGTCACAGCTGCAGGCTGGGCAGGGAGCACAAAAAGACATTGGTTTGCTGATGGATCTGGGGAGCAGAGCCTCCCCCCAGCAGCCCCACAAATGAGGAACAGGGTCCAGGGGAGGCCCATGATGCTGACTGCTCTTTACTGGCCCCACACAACCTGTAGGAACCAGCTTCCAGCCGCGACCTTGACCGCTGCCCTGTGGCTTGTGGCCCCACAGCTGCCCCACAGACACAGGCAGGGCCACCAGGGCTCAATCAGCTCTGGCAGCCCTGCAGAACATCTCAACAGGGAGAAGGGTCCATGGAAGGAGGCAACATCTCCTAGCCAAGCTGCACTGCAGGGCACCAGCAGCAGCTGTGCAATGCTCCAGGCCACCCTTCAGGCTCTTGCAGGGAGTCATTAAGCACCGCACAACCTGCTGCTGGAGCTGACTTCCAACAGGGCCAGAAAGAGAATCAGAGACTCATGGAATCATGTGGGTTGGAAGAGACTTTTAAGTCCAAGCTTTAAGCCAGAACTACCAGGTCACAACTCAACCAAGGCCCTCAGCACCACAGCTCCATGGCTCTGAAACCCCTCCAGGGATGGGAGCTCTGCCACTGCCCTGGGCAGCCTGGGCCAGGCCTTGACAACCCTCCTGGGGAAGAAACTGTTCCTCATGTCCAGCCTCAACCTGCTCTGGTGCAACTTGAGGCCATTTCCTCTTGTTCTGTTGCTTGCTCTTTGGGAAAACCCCTCCAGGGATGGGGACTCTGCCACTGCCCTGGGCAGCCTGGGCCAGGCCTTGACAACCCTCTTGGGGAAGAAATTGTTCCTCCTGTGGAAACTAGACCTGCCCTAGGGAAACTTAGAATAACTAAGGTTGGAAAAGACCTCAAAGATCATCAAGTCCAACCTTCACTCAAGAGCTCTTGACTAACTAAACCATGGCTCCAAGTGCCACATCCAATCCCCTCTTGAACACCTCCAGGGATGGGGACTCCACCACCTCCCTGGGCAGCACATCCCAATGGCCAATCTCTCTTGCTGGGAAGAACTTTCTCCTCACCTCCAGCCTAAACCTCCCCTGGCACAGCTTGAGACTGTGTCCTCCTGTTCTGGTGCTGCTTGCCTGGGAGCAGAGCCCAACCCCCACCAGCCTCCAGCCTGCTCTCAGGGAGCTGTCGAGAGCAACGAGGTCTCCCCTCAGCCTCCTTTTCCCCGGGCTGAAGCACCCCCAGCTCCCTCAGCTGCTCCTCCCCAGCGGCTGTTCTCCAGCTCCCTGCTCAGAGCAGGCTCCCCCCGCAGGGCTGAGCCCCCCAGGCTGGCAGGGCAGGGGGCAGCCCGGGCAGACTCACGCGTGCAGCCGCTCTTGCCGTCGGTGACGATGCCGCGGAAGTTCCAGAAGCCAGGCTCGCAGCGGTCGCACTTCAGCCCCCCCACGCCGGGCTTGCAGGAGCACTGCCCCGTGGTGGGCTCACAGGACCCCCCATAGGAGCCATAGGGGTTGCACTGGCAGGTACCTGTGAGCCAGAGAGAGAGAGACAGAGGGAGGCTGAGACACAGAGTCGGGGAATCGTTTGGGTTGGAAGAGGGCTTTGAGGTCGTGGAGACCAACCACGGACTCGGCACTGCCAGGGCAGCACCAAGCCATGGGGTCATAGGGTCAGGGGGGTCATGGAGTCATGGGGTAATGGGGTCATGGAGCCATGGAATCATGGGGTCATGGAATCATGGGGTCATGGAGCCATGGAATCATGGGGTCATGGAATCATGGAGTCAGGCAGTCATGGTGTCATGAAGCCAGAGTCATGGAATCATAGAGTCATGGAATCATGGAGCCATGGAATCATGGAGCCATGGAATCATGGAGCCATGGAATCATGGGGTCATGGAGCCATGGAGTCATGGTGTCATGGAATCATAGAGTCATGGAGTCATGGAATCATGGAGCCATGAAGTCATGGAGCCATGGAGTCATGGAATCATGGAGTCATGGAGTTGTGGAGCCATGGAATCGTGGAGTCGTGGAGCCATGGAGCCATAGAGCCATGGAATCATGGAGCCATGGAGTCAGGGAGCCATGGAGTCAGGGAGCCATGGAGTCAGGGAGTCAGAGTTATGGAATCATGGAGTCAGGGACTCAGGGAGTCAGAGTTATGGAATCATGGAGTCATGGAGTCATAGGGTTGAAAGGGACCTCAAGGATCATCCAGGTCTAACCCCCCTGCCAAGGGCAGGGACACCTCACACTAGATGGCCATGGCCCTCAGCACCACAGCTACACAGCTCTGAGAGCCCTCCAGGGATGCAGCCTCCACCACTGCCCTGGGCAGCCTGGGCCAGGGCTTGACAAACCCTTTTAGGGAAGAAATTATTCCTCATGGAAGAAATTATTCCTCCTAAACCTGCCCTGGGGGCAACTTGAGGCCTTTTCCTCTTGTCCTGTGGCTTGATCCCCTGGGAGAAGAGACTGACCTAGGAGATGGGACTTGACCACCCTTTTGCGGGAAGAATATTACCCAGTATCCAACCTTAACCTCCCCTGGTGCAGCCTGAGTCCTGGTCAAGGTGGAGGAGGGCTGCAGCAGTGTGGAGTGACCAACTGCTGAGCCCCCAAGCACTCAGCCAGGGCAGGAACCTGGCCTCAGGCTGGGCAGGAGGAGGTTTCAGCAGCTGCTCTCCACCTTCCTCCTCTGCCCCAGCTGCAAAGGGGAATTAAACCTTCAGGGACCTGCTTGCTTTGCTGTCATCAAGAACTCCTCTCTCATTAACATCAAAGGGGAAGGAAGCTATTAGAAGTTTATTATTAATTCATTAATTAGGAACTTGATGGAGGGAAAGGATCTGAGGACAGACAGAGAGACGCTCCCCGGATCCGCCGGGAGCCGCGGCAAGGGGACCTGGGGCAGAGCTGGAGGGGAAGGGGGACCTCAGCAGCAGCCATGAGGGTGCACAAGGACATCCAGAGCTGGCAGCAGTGGCTAAATCGGCCCCAGGGGCTGGTCAAGTGGTAGCCAGGTGGGGGTTGGTCTCTTCTCCCAGGCAAGCAGCACCAGAACAAGAGGACACAGTCTCAAGCTGTGCCAGGGGAGGTTCAGGCTGGAGGGGAGGAGAAAGTTCTTCACAGAGAGAGTTGTTGGCCATTGGGATGTGCTGCCCCGGGAGGTGGTGGAGTCCCCATCCCTGGAGGTGTTTAGGAAGAGCCTGGATGGGGAGCTTGGTGCCATGGTTTAGTTGATCAGATGGTGCTGGGTGAGAGGTTGGACTTGATGATCTCAAAGGTCTCTTCCAACCTGGTTAATCCTATCCTATCCTATCCTATCCTATCCTATCCTATCCTATCCTATCCTATCCTATCCTATCCTATCCTATCCTATCCTATCCTATCCTATCCTATCCTATCCTATCCCATTCCACTCCACTCTACTCCACTCCACTCTATTCTACCTCCTGAGGTATGGTTGCTCCAACATAAGGACACAGGTGGGCCAGAAACTGGTGGGATGCTGAATCCCAGCCGGCTGGGAAGCTGTGTCCAGGGCCTGGATGGAGGGCAAGGGACAGGACACCCACCAGTGGCACAGGGGAATGCCACACCACCAACCACAGCTGGCAGGGCAATGCTGAAGGTGAAACGCTTGTGCCCTCCCCTAGTGCCACTCTGCCCAGCTCCTCCCTGTTCAGCTGGTCCCTCTTGACCAGCACACACCACCCCACCGTGGATCTGCTCTTCCAACAGCCCCCTCAGCTTGCAGCCCACCTCCTACAGCCCCTCCCAAGGCATCTCTGGACACCCCCTGATTGCTGCTGCTGCTTTTTAGCTCCCACAGCACATTAAGCAGCGCCACATCCTCATCAGGCAGGCAGCAGCCAAGCCCAGGCACGGCATGGATGGTGTCTCCACGGGGTAATGTGTCTCCTTAACAGGCAGCCACAGCCTCAGCTGTCAGGAGCTTGCTAATGCCTTTCCAAATGTGCCTTCAGCCCAAGTGCTGCTCCCATCATTGCTTAATAAATATTAATGAAGCATTTGTTGGCTCAGCTGCCTGCCCAGTGCACTCACTGGTCCTAGGGTGGCTTGCAGGAGGTCCTGAGGTGAGCCTGACAGCTCTGCTCCACCTCAGCCTGCAGGGCAAGGGCACAAACAGCATTTTAGTCACTCAGGCTGGGAGGGAGCCCTAAGCTTCTAGCAATGGGTTGAAGGCACCAAGAGCATGGGCTGGGCCCAGGGGCACCTTCTGGGGCACTCAGCAGCAGGCAAGGCCTGAGCCACCAGCCTGCCTCCTTGCATTTCAGAGGGACTTAGACATGGAAGGTGTCTCAGAGCTTTGGATGGGATAAGAGTGATGGACTAAAGATGATTAGTAGCTGCAGAAGGAGAAGCATGCATGCACCTCTCCATGTGGGCAGGCTGTGAGCCTAGGGTTGGGACAAGCAGAGGCTTTCTGAGCCTGGAAGGTCACCAGGTAGCTAAGGAATGGAGAAGGTCTACCTTCCTGTGCTCCCCCTGGGGTGGTGCCTCAAGCTGTCCCTCCACCTGATCTCTTCCAGCCATCCCTCCCTGGAGGTGTTCCAGGCCAGGCTGGATGAGGCCTTGATCCACCTGGGCTGGTGGGAGGTGTCCCTGCCCATGGCAGGGTGTTGGGACTGGATGATGTTGAAGGTCCCTTCCAACCCAACCCATTCCATGAACCTCTGAAGGCCTTTCCTGCCCCCCCCAGGTGGGACCAGAGCATTCACTCACTTGGGCATCCAGCTGCCCCCACTCCCAGCGCCAAGGTCGTGTTGTCTGGGCAGCATCCATAGATGGTCTGGCTGCAGTGCACAGCCAGCAGAGGTGGTGGGGTTGTGGCAAGGGCTGCAGAGGAAGGCAGAGAGGCACTGGTTATGTCTGGCATGCAGGCTGCTGCTGGGCACTAGTGCCAACACGTGGGATGCAGCAGCCAGCAGCACTCCTTGCAACCCCCCTGTGGCGCTGCAGAGGTGCTGAGGCGAGGTCCTACCCTCGGCCAGGGTAAGAGGGAGTGAGGCAGCAGGGAAGCAGCAAACCAACACAGCCACTGCTGTGTCCTCCTCAGTGAGCATTTCCTTGCTCAGCCCCAGGGAAGGGACCCCAGGCTGGGGACCAGAGGAGGTGGCTGGTGCCATGCTCTGGGGGCACTCACCGCGGCAGGCTCCCTGGCTGCTGACGTAGAGGTCCTGGCGCTTCTCACACCTGGTCTTCTTCAGCTCACACTCGTTGGTGTAGGTCACCCCATCAGAGCCACACACCTGGCAGGAGAGAGAGGGGCACCGCTCAGGGCAGTCCCAGGCACAGGCAGGCAGGTTCCCTACCCAGGGGTGGGTTCCCTACCCAGGGGTGGGTTCCCTACCCAGGGGTGGGTTCCCTACCTGGGGGATGCTCTCTCCTGCCCGGCGGGCAGGCAGGAAGGTCAGCTAAGAAAGAGAGGAGGCCTGGGGGAGGGAGGACTCGAGCAGGCAGCCCAGAAGCCCCCAGGGCTGCTTACCAGGCTGCGTGGCACCGCCAGGCAGGTGAAGTCGCACACGCAGCGGTCGTCCTCGGCGTCCTCATCCCACCAGCCCCCGAACTGCCGGCACCGGTCCTGCTCGCACTCGCTGCCGTCGCCCGAGCCTGAGCCCCCCGAGCCGCACTCTGCAGCAGAGCAGAGCCAAGGTCAGCCAGGGCGAGCCCCCAGCAGCAGAGCCGAGGAAGGGATGGGGACAAAGCCCTCTCGTTGATGTAAGCTCCAGCACAGCAGCTTCCACCTCAACATGAGGAGGAAATTCTGCGCTGGGAGGGTCACGGAGCCCTGGAGCAGGCTCCCCGGGGTGGGGAGGTGTGGAGTCTCCTCCTCTGGAGACTTTCAACACCTGTCTGGATGTGTTCCTGCGGGACCTGCACTGGATCCTAGGGTCCTGCTCTGGCAGGGGGGTTGGACTTGATGATCTCCAGAGGTCCCTTCCAACCCCTAACATCCTGTGAGCCTCTGAGCCAAAGCTGTGCCCTGGATGCAGGGGGAGCAGCCCACTGCTGCACAGGTCTGTCCAAGTCACATTCAACCCCAGAGCCCAGGGCCTCAGAGAAGGTCCCAGTCCTGTGGAGAAAGCCTCTTGTCCCACAAGGCTGTGCTAAGCCTACATAAGGAAAGCTGCCCAGGGATGCTTTAGCAGTTAGCCTGAGGTCTTCCTCTCTGTGGCATCACCACAGGAGCAACAGCAAAGGGCCCTGCAGCTCCCAGAGCTCTGCAGGCTACCTGGAGATCAGCCAGCTGATGGCCATGCAAAGGAGGAAGAGCTGCCACCTGGTTTAGTGACAGCTTAACTCCACACTTCCTTCCAATTCCATCCCCTTTCCCCTGCCCTCCCAAGCACGGAGGGGAGACTGCTGCTGCTGCTGCTGCTGCTAGAAGCATGGAAACCAGAGAGCAGAAGGAGGGCTGAGCTTGGGCTGTAGTCTGAAAGCTCACTCTGCCAGATATGCTTCACAACACATAAACCCTGCTGCACCTCCCAAGGATGCTCAGAGCTCCAGCAGCCAGAGAGAGGGGCTGCTGATTTCAAAGGCTGCTTAAAGGGGAAGCAGGGGGAAGGGCAACCTGGCCCTTTGTATTGAGTGATCAAAGGCTGGCACTTGGCATCACACAGAGAATTATTTAAGATCTTTCCCCACAGGGACATCAACCTGAAATTCCCCAAGGAGGGCTGTGATCAAGCACCATGTCATGTCTTCCTCCTCTCCCTGTGCCCTTCCAGAGCACTGAAGTCCCTTCCAGCTAGGCTCCATGTGCAATGAGCCAGAAAGCCTCAGCTGGCCAGGTCAGCCCACCAGAGCAGTGAGCTTCACACACCTCCTGCTCCTGCATTCAGCTGCTCTTAACCCACAGCTTTGCCTCTACAGTGGCAAAACTCAGCAGGTTCTCCGCTCTTAGACCACTCAAGCAAGGCAGAGCCAACCCCTGGAGCTTGGTACTGAGTCAACAGTGGCCACAGGGCAGGGCCTCAAGCAGCCCCTGGAGCAGAGGGAATCAAAAGCAGCTGCCAGGCTGCCTGCCCCAGAAAGAGCTCCATTTCTCCTGGCCAAGGCCCACTGAAGTGTGAAATTAAATCAGTGATAAACTCCTTTGAGGTGGCATCACCTCTTGTTCCTGCTGGCTGCAAGGCAGACAAAGGGGGAAGGGAGGTGGCAGGCAGCGTGCTGGGTGACAGCAGCCAGGACGAGCATCACTGGATGCTGGAGGTGGCACAGAGGAGCTCACATTGGTCACAGCACAGCATCAAGAGCAAGAACCCACTGGCTGCAACCTCATCCCTTCCTCACCCTCTCACAGAACCCCAGAACCCCAGCCTGGTGAGGGCTGGGAGGCAGCGGTGGGGTCACCGAGGCCAACCCCTCTGCTAAAGCAGGAGTGGTCACCCAGCACCGCAACGTCCAGGGGGGCTTTGGAGTCTCTCCAGAGGAGGAGACACCACAGCCCCCCTGGGCAGCCTCTGCCACCCTCCACAGCCAAGAATTTTTTGGTCCCACTCAGGTTGAGGCAGAGCTTCCTGCCTGCCACTTTGCACCCAGTGCCTCTCATCCCACCTCAGGGCCCCGCCGCGATGCCCACCCGCCCCTCGCCCCCCGCCCGGGACCAACCTACCGTCCTCACACGGCCCCACCCTGGCCACCTCGATGCTCTTCTGCTGCTGGCAGGAGGCAGCCTGCAGCTGGCACTGGCTGGGGTAGGTGAGGCCGTCGGTGCCACAGAGGGGCGCCAGGGGCTGGCTGTCGCAGCGGGGGCACACGCACTGCCCGGCCACGCACCGGCTGCCGAAGGAGCACACGGCGCCGCCGCAGGACTCTGCGCAGGGGGAGAGAGGGAGAGAGAGGGGGAGCAGGGGGGGTGGGGTTAGGCTTTCTGCCCCCTTTGAAGTTTAGTCCTGCAGCCCTCCAGCAGGAAAGCAGAGGCACTGCTGGGTGTGAAAAGGAAAACCAGAGATTGCTCTGACACCAAGGGGGGTGGGAGGGGAGGGGAGGACAGGGTAGGGGAGAGGAGAGGGAGAGGAGAGGGAGAGGAGAGGGAGAGGAGAGGGAGAGGAGAGGGAGAGGAGAGGGAGAGGAGAGGGAGAGGAGAGGGAGAGGAGAGGGAGAGGAGAGGGAGAGGAGAGGGAGAGGAGAGGGAGAGGAGAGGGAGAGGAGAGGGAGAGGAGAGGGAGAGGAGAGGGAGAGGAGAGGGAGAGGAGAGGGAGAGGAGAGGGAGAGGAGAGGGAGAGGAGAGGGAGAGGAGAGGGAGAGGAGAGGGAGAGGAGAGGGAGAGGAGAGGGAGAGGATAAGATAAACCAGGTTGAAAGAGAACTTTGAGATCATCAAGTCCAACCTATCACCCAGCACCATCTGATCAACCAAACCATGGCACCAAGCTCCCCATCCAGGCTCTACCTAAACACCTTCAGGGATGGGGACTCCACCACCTCCCTGGGCAGCACATTCCAATGGCCAAGCTCTCTCTCTATGAAGAACTTCCTCATCTCCAGCCTAAACCTCCTCTGGCACAGCTTGAGACTGTGGCCTCTTCTTCTGGTGCTGGGTGCCTGGCAGAAGAGACCAACCCCCAGCTGGCTACAATCTCCCTTCAGGGAGTTGGAGAGAGCAAGAAGGTCTCCCCTGAGCCTCCTGGGCCAAGGCTCTGCAGAGGGCCAGTGCCACTCGTGGGCACCTCTGGCTGCCAGCACTCCCACAAGGGCAGTGTGCAGGGCACCCATCACAAATCTCCTTTGCTCTCATGGTGTATCCCACCAGATTCACAGATTGCATCAGGCTGGAAGGGAGCCTCAAAGGGCAGCCTGGCCACCCCCCCCTGCAGGCAGCAGAGTCATCCCCAATGAGATAAAGCTGCCCAGGGCCACATCAAGCCTGACCCTGAATGTCTCCAGGGATGAGGCCTCCATCACCTCTCTGGGCAACCTCTCTATTTCCCCACTCTCCCTGTGCAGAGCTTCCTCCTGATGTCCAGCCTAACTCTGCCCTGCTCCAGGTTCAAACCACTGCCTCTCATCCTATCCCTCAAAGCCCTTCTAAACAGTCCCTCCCCAGCCTCCCTGCAGGCCCCCTTCAGATCATGCAATGCAGTTACAGCTCAACCTCAGCCTCCTGTTTGCACTGAGAGTCATCTGTCACACTCATTCTTCTGTCCCAGCCTTACAGAGGACCTCCTGCACCCTTCACCCCTGACCACCAGCCCCAGCTGGGCAGGTTTCCTGAAGCTCAAAGCCCTCCTTTCACTGAAGGAGCCCTTTGCCCCAGGGAAGAGCCTAGGCAGGGCTTTTAATTCATTAGGAAATTAGCACAGACAGCTCCCTGGGCTGGGGAGTGGGGAGAAAACAGAGGGACAAAGAGGAATTAACCCCAGGGGATGGAGGGAAGGGAAAGCTGCTGAGATGAGCTGTGTGATCAAATAGATCCTGGATGCTTTCAGTCCTGGTGGTAGCTCTTAAGATGCTTTTAGCCCAATTTCTTTGCTTGGCTCGATGGACATTGGGTCCAATCTCTGTGCTTGGCTCAGACAAGCACCAAGGAGAGCAGATCCCACCTGAGATGCACAGCTGAGCCTAAAAGGAAGTGGTTTGGGATGCTCAAGATGCCCAATTCTTATGAAGCCAAAAGGAAAGGCCACACCAGAGAAGGGGAAAGCCCTTCAGGCACAGGTTCCAAGAGACCAACCAAGGGCTGCAGCCCAGAGCCAGGCTGCTGGGTGTCCCTGGGGCAAGCCCCAGCCCTCTGGAGCTGACATCCCCCTGGCAAGCCCTTAAAACAACCCACAAAAGCACCAGGAAGAGGGCTGGGCAGACCCTCCACACATCCCAAGCCCAGGCTTTGCCTCCTCCACAGCAATGCCAGGGTGCCACACACAACTGTCCAGTTCTGGGCCCCTCAGTTTAAGAAGGACATTGAGAGACTGGAAGGTGTCCAGAGAAGGGCAAGAAAGCTGGGGAGGGGTCTGGAGCACAGCCCTGGGAGGAGAGGCTGAGGGAGCTGGGGTTGCTTAGCCTGGAGAAGAGGAGGCTCAGGGGAGACCTCATTGCTCTCTGCAACTCCCTGAAGGGAGGTTGGAGCCAGGTGGGGGTTGGGCTCTTCTCCCAGGCAAGCAGCAGCAGAACAAGAGGACACAGTCTCAAGCTGTGCCAGGGGAGGTTTAGGCTGGAGGGGAGGAAGAAGTTCTTCATAGGAGGAGAGATTGGCCCTTGGGATGTGCTGCCCAGGGAGGTGGTGGAGTCCCCATCCCTGGGGGTGTTCAAGAGGGGATTGGATGTGGCACTTGGGGCCATGGTTTAGTCAGGAGGTCTGTGGTGACAGGTTGGACTTGATGATCTTTGAGGTCTCTTCCAACCTTAGTGAGACTGTGACTGGTGAGCCCTGGGTGCCCATGGCCAGCTGAGGGGCACCTGGGTGGCCCAGCAGGGCTGAGCATCCTCTCTCTGAAATGGCAGCAGGAGGAAGGGGAAAGGGAGGAGGGGAAGAGGAAGGGGAGGAGGGGAAGAGGAAGGGGAGGAGGGGAAGAGGAAGGGGAGGAGGGGAAGAGGAAGGGGAGGAGGGGAAGAGGAAGGGGAGGAGGGGAAGAGGAAGGGGAGGAGGGGAAGAGGAAGGGGAGGAGGGGAAGAGGAAGGGGAGGAGGGGAAGAGGAAGGGGAGGAGGGGAAGAGGAAGGGGAGGAGGGGAAGAGGAAGGGGAGGAGGGGAAGAGGAAGGGGAGGAGGGGAAGAGGAAGGGGAGGAGGGGAAGAGGAAGGGGAGGAGGGGAAGAGGAAGGGGAGGAGGGGAAGAGGAAGGGGAGGAGGGGAAGAGGAAGGGGAGGAGGGGAAGAGGAAGGGGAGGAGGGGGAGAGGAAGGGGAGGAGGGGGAGAGGAAGGGGAGGAGGGGGAGAGGAAGGGGAGGAGGGGGAGAGGAAGGGGAGGAGGGGGGAGAGGAAGGGGAGGAGGGGGAGAGGAAGGGGAGGAGGGGGGAGAGGAAGGGGAGGAGGGGGAGAGGAAGGGGAGGAGGGGGAGAGGAAGGGGAGGAGGGGGAGAGGAAGGGGAGGAGGGGGAGAGGAAGGGGAGGAGGGGGAGAGGAAGGGGAGGAGGGGGAGAGGAAGGGGAGGAGGGGGAGAGGAAGGGGAGGAGGGGGAGAGGAAGGGGAGGAGGGGGAGAGGAAGGGGAGGAGGGGGAGAGGAAGGGGAGGAGGGGGAGAGGAAGGGGAGGAGGGGGAGAGGAAGGGGAGGAGGGGGAGAGGAAGGGGAGGAGGGGGAGAGGAAGGGGAGGAGGGGGAGAGGAAGGGGAGGAGGGGGAGAGGAAGGGGAGGAGGGGGAGAGGAAGGGGAGGAGGGGGAGAGGAAGGGGAGGAGGGGGAGAGGAAGGGGAGGAGGGGGAGAGGAAGGGGAGGAGGGGGAGAGGAAGGGGAGGAGGGGGAGAGGAAGGGGAGGAGGGGAAGGGGAAGGGGAGGTTGCCAGACTCACTGCAGTCTCCCTGGGCAGCCACCAGGATGTTGGTCTGCTGGGTGCAGGCGCGGACGTGCAGCTCGCACTCGCTGCCGTAGGTGTTGCCGTCTGTGCCGCACACGGGCTGGGAGGAGGGCACGCACTCGGTGGGGCACACGCACCTGCCCGTCTCTGCCTCGCAGATGGCCCCAAACTGGCACTTGCCACAAGGGTCTGGGGGGAAAAACCAGCAGGTTAGGAGAGCAGGGCGGGCTGGCAGCGCCGCCCAGCCGAGCGCCCCGGCGGGAGCTGGAGGTCTCCTCAGGGCCCAGAGGGTGGAGGGCAGCAGGATGGGGCCAGGCTCTGCTCAGTGGTGCCCAGTGACAGGATGAGGGGCTGGGACCATTTGCTCTCAGCTTGCACCTCCTGACTCAGAATCACAGAGCCCCAGCATGGTGGAAGCTGGAAGGGCTCTCTGGGGCTCCTAGAATCATGGAATCAGAGCATTGCCAGGGCTGGAAGGGACCTCAAGGCTCAGCCAGTTCCAACCCCACTGCCATGGGCAGGGACACCTCACACTACAGCAGGTTGCTCACAGCCACCTCCAGCCTGGCTGCAAACACCTCCAGGCAGGAGGCTTCCACCACCTCCCTGGGCAACCTGTGCCAGGCTCTCACCACCCTCCTGGGCAACAACTTCTTCCTCACATCCAATCTCAATCTCCCCACTTCCAGTTCTGTTTCATTCCCCTCCAGTCCTATCACCCAGTCCAAACCCCCTGCTCCACAGGGCACCCACAGCAGCTTGCCCAGGAGCACAATGGCCAGGGGTGGGGTTTGGAAGCTCTCCAGAGCAGGAGACTCCACAACCTCCCTGGGCAGCCTGCTCCAGGGCTCCAGCAGCCTCCCAGCAAAGAATTTTCCCCCTCAGGATGAGGCAGAACTTCCAGGCTGCACCCATTGCCCCTCCTCCTGTCACTGGGCACCAGTGAGAAGAGTCTGGCCCCATCCCCTTGCCCCTCAGCCTCTAGCTATTGATCTCCTCTCAGCCTTCTCTTCCCCAGGCTAAGCAGCCCCAGGTCTCTCAGCCTCCTGGGTGTTCAGTGAGTCGATTTCATTCTCTCCTTCAGACAAATCCCCTCTCCCCTCCCTGCCATTCAGATCATCAGGAATTTGGCTCCAAGATGTATTCTGTTTTTTTCCTCCTTACTTTCTTTGCTCTTTCACACAGCAGCTGCTACCTTTGCATGGGGGAGAGAAGATGCAACAACCTCCTGCTTGGTCTGTGCAGGCTGTTGGCCAGGAGGTTTCTATCTGCAGCACAAAGCCAGGCCTGGACTCTGCAGGGCAGGAGAGGGAACTGCTCAAGGCAGCCTGGGAGCAGACAAGGGTAGCAATTTCCTCCTCTTTACAGCAAGGGGGGGATGGAACAAAACTAGAAGTGGGGAGAGCCAGATTGGCTGTGAGGAAGAAGTTCTTCCCCATGAGGGTGGTGAGAGCCTGGCACAGGCTGCCCAGGGAGGTGGTGGAAGCCTCCTGCCTGGAGGTGTTCCAGGACAACCTGGCTAGTGGGAAGTGTCCCTGAAGGGAGGTTGGAAGTGGATGATCTTTAAGAGCCTTTCCAACCCAAACCATTCTGTGAATGCAGGAATCTGTGCATGCTCCCAGCAGGTGAAGTATCTTCACCCTGCTCTGCTCCTCCTGTAACTGCCTGCAGTCGGTACCAGCACTTCCATCTGACCTGAGGAGGGTTGAGGATTCACAGACTGCATCAGGTTAGAAGAGATCCTCTCAAAGGTCACCTTGCCTAACCCCCCTGCAACCCTGCAGTCAGCAGGGGCACTTCCAACTAGGCTGCCCAGGGCCACACCAAGCCTGCTCTTGATTGTCTTCAGGGATGGGACCTCAACCTCACCTCTGGGGAACCTGGCCCAGTGTCTCAGCATTCATTGCAAAGACCTGTGCTCAGCCCTGGTCACCTTGAGTCCTGTGTCCAGTTCTGGGCTCCTCAGTTTAAGAAGGACATTGAGAGACTTGAAGGTATCCAGAGAAGGGCAACAAAGCTGGGGAGGGGTCTGGAGCACAGCCCTGGGAGGAGAGGCTGAGGGAGCTGGGGAGAAGAGGAGGCTCAGGGGAGACCTTCTTGCTCTCTCCAACTCCCTGAAGGGAGGTTGGAGCCAGGTGGGGGTTGGTCACTTCTCCCAGGCAAGCAGCACCAGAACAAGAGGCCACAGTCTCAAGCTGTGCCAGGGGAGGTGAGGAAGAAGTTCTTCATAGGAGGAGAGAGCTTGGCCATTGGGATGTACTGCCCAGGGAGGTGGTGGAGTCCCCATCCCTGGAGGTGTTGAAGAGGGGATTGGATGTGGCACTTGGAGCCATGGTTTAGTTAGTCAGGAAGGGGGGGAGGGTTGGGTGGCAGCTTGGACTTGCTGATCTCTGGGGCCTTTTCCAACCTGATTGATTCTATGACCTCTGAGGCCTTTCCCCACCAGCACCACTCCACGAGGGCAGCCCAAGCTCCGCCACGACCCAGAGGGTCTCTCTCCCCACAGCCACCTCCCTGCTTACAGCACAGCCAGTGAGCAGAGCAGCAGCAGGTGGAGGGGAGCCCTTTGGGGATCCCATCTTCGGGGTGGCCTCTTACCACAGGGCCCTTTGTGCTTCACTTTGATCTCCCTCTTGAGGACGCAGGCCATGGCGTCGAGCTCGCAGGGGTTGCCGTAGGTGCGGTTGTCGGTGCCACACACGGGGTCGTAGCGGCCCTGGCACACCTGCTGGCACTCACACACAGCCTCCTGGTTCTTCACCACACAAGTGGCCCCAAAGGTGCACTCCACGCTCAGGCAGGGGCTGGGCACCCCCAGGTCTGCGGAAGGGAGAGGAGGGAAAGGCAGTGGTGGGAGGCTGCCGCCGGCCCGGCCGCCCCCAGCAGCGTGCAGAGCGATGCATGCCAGGCTGCCCGGCCCCCACCCCCCCCAAAGCCGTGCCAAATGCACACAGCTCCTGCCCTTGGCACCAGCTCCTGCGCCCTCCATGCCCCCCTGCCCGCCCCCCTGACATGCCCAGCTCAGCGTGGTCCCCATGCTTGGCAGAGGTTAGGGATGGGAAGCAGGCACAAGATCTTCTCCCCGCGCGCCACGGACAGGGCTCCTGCCTCCTCTCCTCCAGCCCAGCTCCAGCCCAGCTCCCTCCTGCCCCAAGGGGCTGCCCAGAGGGGGTTTCTGCACCTGAGTCTCCCCAGCAGCTCACAGCCAGCAGCAAGGACAAGCATCATGTACCAAGGGAGGCTGACACAGGCTCCTCGTGGCCAGGCCAGCAGCTGGAACTTCTTTTGCCTGGGCAGCACTGGTGCCAGGATCTGGGCATCTGAATGACCAGCTCCATTGGCTGAGGGCAGGAGGCATCAGAAAGCCTTCCTCAGTGTTGCTCTCAGTGCTTCCAGGCCACTCAGGATCACACTGTCTCCTGACCAGCTCATCCTGACAGCTTGTGGCAAGAGCCAGGAAGACCTGGCTGGAGAGGACCTCTGCATCTGGCTTCACCACACAGCCTGTCTCTCTGTCCTTTCCCCAGCAGCTCAGCTGCCTTGCAGGCTGGTGCTGGCAAGGTCATGGAGCTGCTCTGCATAAAGATGAAGAGCTGTGATGCCCTTTCCTGGGCATCTGGCTCCAGAAGCAGAGCCCTGAGGCTCTCTGGGGGATGGGCAGTGCCCACAGCGTGGAGCTACTC
The DNA here is from genome assembly GCF_026170545.1 of Melanerpes formicivorus. Classification (NCBI taxonomy): domain Eukaryota; kingdom Metazoa; phylum Chordata; class Aves; order Piciformes; family Picidae; genus Melanerpes; species Melanerpes formicivorus. Next base: position 3,350,451 of record NW_027142391.1, read on the forward strand.
AATCCAAGCCAGCCATGAAGGTGGCACCTTGCCTGCAAGATAGCCAGCAGTGGTGAGGTGAGCAAGCAACCCTGATGGTGAGAGCCCAGAGGAAAGCCTGCATCCAGCTCCTGGGTGCAGCTCTGGAACGGCTCCCAGGGGAAGTGCTGTGGTTCCACCTGGCTCCCAGCCCGCTCGGCGAGGGCCAACCCAGCAAGCAAATCCACCATCCAGGTCTGTTCCACCATCCAGAAGCCAGGCAGCTAAGAGGCAGGGCTGGCTGTGCTGCTGGGGAGAGAGCCAGCACTGCCCAGCAACCCCTTCCCTGTGACTCAAGCCAGAGCCCTGAGGACCTGGGGCGAGGAAAGGACACCAGCCGTAACCCAGGCCGGACGCCGACGTGGACACACAACGGAATGGATGTGGATGGACAGACAGCCAAGAGGAGATGGATGCAACAGGCAGACACAGCACAGCCCCACCAGCACCACAGAGCGAGGCAGGCACAAAGCTGGAGTGGAGCAGGACAGACCAAGCCCTCCAGAACCTGCTGATGGGGCGGCAGGGCCATCGCCATCCCCTCCTAGGACCAAGGTGGCTGATCTGCAGAGCAAGAGCAAGGCTTGGACCCTCAGGACCCTGGCTGCATGCTGTCAACCAGCCAAGAAATGGCCAAGAGCATGGGCAAAGGCAAGCCTGGGTTTGGGACTTGCCTCTTTGGGAAGCACCTACCAAGTCAAAACTTAGAGCCAAGGGTCTGCAAAGGAACAGGGAAGACAGGGGGACAGTTCAAGCACATGGCCACTCCTTCAACCCAGCCTTTTCAGCTGTCCCCCCACAGCTCCCCTGCAGCTGAGGAGCTGCTGAGAAATCCCCAGGGAGCAGGAACTGCTGCCTGCCCCTGTTCCCTGCCCTCTGATGCTGCTCACACCTCCTGCTTGGGCTTTGCTCCTTGCTCCTGCTCCCTGCCCTCTGATGCTGCTCACACCTCCTGCTTGGGCTTTGCTCCTGCTCCCTGCCCTCTGATGCTGCTCACACCTCCTGCTTGGGCTTTGCTCCTTGCTCCTGCTCCCTGCCCTCTGATGCTGCTCACACCTCCTGCTTGGGCTTTGCTCCTGCTCCCTGCCCTCTGATGCTGCTCACACCTCCTGCTTGGGCTTTGCTCCTTGCTCCCTGCCCTCGGATGCTGCTCACACCTCCTGCTTGGGCTTTGCTCCTTGCTCCTGCCTCTTACCCTCTGATGCTGCTCACACCTCCTGCTTGGGCTTTGCTCCTTGCTCCTGCCTCTTACCCTCTGATGCTGCTCACACCTCCTGCTTGGGCTTTGCTCCTTGCTCCTGTTCCCTGCCCTCTGATGCTGCTCACACCTCCTGCTTGGGCTTTGCTCCTTGCTCCTGCTTCTTACCCCCTGATGCTGCTCACACCTCCTGCTTGGGCTTTGCTCCTTGCTCCTGCTTCTTACCCTCTGATGCTGCTCACACCTCCTGCTTGGGCTTTGCTCCTTGCTCCTGCTCCCTGCCCTCTGATGCTGCTCACACCTCCTGCTTGGGCTTTGCTCCTTGCTCCTGCCTCTTACCCTCTGATGCTGCTCACACCTCCTGCTTGGGCTTTGCTCCTTGCTCCTTCTCCCTGCCCTCTGATGCTGCTCACACCTCCTGCTTGGGCTTTGCTCCTTGCTCCTTCTCCCTGCCCTCTGATGCTGCTCACACCTCCTGCTTGGGCTTTGCTCCTTGCTCCTGCTTCTTACCCTCTGATGCTGCTCACACCTCCTGCTTGGGCTTTGCTCCTTGCTCCTGCTCCCTGCCCTCTGATGCTGCTCACACCTCCTGCTTGGGCTTTGCTCCTTGCTCCTGCCTCTTACCCTCTGATGCTGCTCACACCTCCTGCTTGGGCTTTGCTCCTTGCTCCTTCTCCCTGCCCTCTGATGCTGCTCACACCTCCTGCTTGGGCTTTGCTCCTTGCTCCTTCTCCCTGCCCTCTGATGCTGCTCACACCTCCTGCTTGGGCTTTGCTCCTTGCTCCTGCTTCTTACCCTCTGATGCTGCTCACACCTCCTGCTTGGGCTTTGCTCCTTGCTCCTGCTTCTTACCCCCTGATGCTGCTCACACCTCCTGCTTGGGCTTTGCTCCTTGCTCCTGCTTCTTACCCCCTGATGCTGCTCACACCTCCTGCTTGGGCTTTGCTCCTTGCTCCTGCTTCTTACCCCCTGATGCTGCTCACACCTCCTGCTTGGGCTTTGCTCCTTGCTCCTGCTCCCTGCCCTCTGATGATGCTCACACCTCCTGCTTGGGCTTTGCTCCTTGCTCCTGCCTCTTACCCTCTGATGCTGCTCACACCTCCTGCTTGTGCTTTGCTCCTTGCTCCTGCTCCCTGCCCCCTGATGATGCTCACACCTCCTGCTTGTGCTTTGCTCCTTGCTCCTGCTCCCTGCCCTCTGATGCTGCTCACACCTCCTGCTTGGGCTTTACTCCTTGCTCCCTGCCCTCTGATGCTGCTCACACCTCCTGCTTGTGCTTCTCTTTCTCAAAACACCATCTCTGCCATGGTGATGTCCCTCAGAGCCCCAGAGCCCCCTTGCATGGGGAAGAGAAGCTTTTCTGGAGACAGTTAGGCAGGAAGTAAGGAGCTAGGCATGAAGCAAAGCAATCTGCTCATTTAGACCCAAATTCACACTCTTGCCTTGGTGAGCAAGGGAGTGAGGGTGCAGGAGGTGCCAGGCCTGCTGGAGAACACTGCCCTGACCTCCCCTGCCCTTCTTCAGCAGCCAGACCTGCAGAGAAGCAGCACAGGAAGCTCCTTCCCAGCCTGAATCTGAGGCTGTGAGATTTCACACCCAGGCTTGGGCACCTGCAGACGTCAAGGAGGTGTGGGAAGTGACACCAGGTTTGGTGTGGGTGGATAGAATGAGGACCTACAGAGCAAGGACCTTAGGCTGTGCTACAGGCAAGACCTGCTTTGGTTCCTGGCCCCTCTCCATCACTTAGGCAGGGAGGCCAAGGCACAGAGCAGGCAAAATGCTCCTTCTGCAGCCTGTGATCCTTCAGCTGCTGCTGAGCTTTGCAGAAACCCAACCAAGCCCTGGCACCCTGGCACCCAGGCACACTGAGCTCTCCTGCAAGCCCTTGCCTGGGGATGACTATGGAGAGCAGCTCTGAAGCTGCTGTGTAACCCATCACACCCAAAGGCTTCAGCACCAGCTCCTCAGGGAAGTGTTCAGAGGGAAGAACCACAGCTGAACACAGACTCAGCACTTCCCAGAGGCACAGGGTGCTCTGCTGGGCACTGGGCTGGGGGGCTGTGATCCCTGCAGAGCCCCTGCCCACTGGGCTTGCACAGACAAGAGTGACACACACTATGGAGAGCAAGGGGACAAGCATCACAGTCCCAAGGCAGGCACAAGTCTCTGGGAAGGAGGAGGTGGGGAAGAAAGGAGGTAGGGAAGAAAGGAGGGTTAGTTGGGTGCAACAGGAGGGGTAAAAATCAACCAGGGGCAGTCCAGCCTGATGTAGAGGGGCTCACTCAGGAGTGGGGGGGCTCACAGCACCCACCTCTGCTCCCCCTCTCCTTTGCCTCAAAGGGCCAAGCCACAGCAAGCATTGGAGAAGAGCCCAGAGCACGGCCAGGCATTCCCATTCCAGCTGGAAGTGACTGGGATGAGGGATGGGAGCAGACCCAGGGCCATCTCCCCATCCTGGGGGGGGGGGCTCTCAAGCAAAAGTGGAGAGGTTGGGGAGCAGTGGGAAGAAGCCAGGAGTGGCAGTGGCCGTGGGGAAGGGGAGAAAGCAGACCTCCTAGCAGAGCTGTCCGGGTAGGGAGCAGAAGGGTGCTGCCAGGACACAACTCCTTCCTCCACACAGGCACCACTGTAAAACACAAGACACAGACCAAACAGGAAAGAGAGAGAAAGAGCAGAGGGAGAGAAAAAACAGAGGAGAGAAAGAGAGAGAGCAGAGAGAGGCAGGGAGGAAAAGACAGATACAGCAACCCTCCACCTCCTGTCCACACCGGTCTCATCCCATCTCTTCCTTCTCAGCTGCACCACCATGGTGCCAGAGGATTAAAATCAAAGCCTGGAGCATTTTGTTTGGCTTTGCCTCCTTTGCCTTGCTGCTGGAAAAGGCAGCAGCAGAGCTCATTGCTCATCAGAGACACGAGAGATCAAACCCCTGCCACCACACCAACAGCCCTGGCTTCCCTTCCTTCCTTCCTAACTTCCTTCCTTCCTTCCTTCCTTCCTTCCTTCCTTCCTTCTTTCCTTCCCTTCCCCAGCTCCCTGCATCTCCTGCAGCCTCACAGCACAGAGGCTGAATCACAGAATCATCAATGCATTGGGCTGGAAGGGATCTTCTAAAGCTCAGCCAGTCCAACCCATCCCTGCAGTCAGCAGGGAGAGCCCCAACGAGATCAGGTTGCTCAGAGCCCCACTGAGCCTGACCTGGAATGTCTCCAGGAATGAGGCCTCCAGCACCTTCTCACTGGACAAACTGGCCCAGACTGAGACTTGCCCTCTGAAAGACTTGAGCAAGCCCAGACTCAGGGCTTCCACCAAGTTCCCAACCCAGGAGCTCCACTGAAGCCTGTTTGGGTTGGCAAAGACCTCTGAGATCATCAGGTCCAACCACTGACCCAACAGTGCCATGTCTGCAGGGGGTTCCTAATACCTCCAGGGATTGGGGAGGGCTCCACCACCTGTCTGGGCAACCTGCTGCAGTGTTCCACCACCCTCACAGTAAAGAGCTTCTTCCATGGTGAGTAAAGAACTCCCCACACTGCCCACCTTGGGTGCTGGATGCAGGCAGAGCTCCCTCACTCCCTGGTCTCACCCACTGCTAAGTGTCCTACCAGCCCTACAGCACCCATCACCCCAGGCAGCAGGGCCAGGGAGGTCATTCTCTCCCTCTGCTCTGCTCAGACCCCACCTGGAGTACTGCATCCACTTCTGGAGCCTCTGTGCCAGGAAGGATCTGGAGGGGCTGGAAGGTGTCCAGGGAAGGGCCACAAGGATGAGCAGAGGGCTGGAGCTGCTCTGCTGTGAGCACAGACTGAGGGAGTTGGGGTTGTGCAGGCTGGAGAGGAGAAGGCTCCAAGGAGACCTCATTGTGGCCTTCCTGGATCTGAAGGAGGCTACAGGAAAGCTGGGGAGGGACTTTTGAGGGTGTCAGGTAGGGATAGGACTGGGGGGGATGGAGCAAAACTAGAAGTGGAGAGATTGAGATTGGCTGTGAGGAAGAAGTTGCTCCCCAGGAGGGTGGTGAGAGCCTGGCACAGGCTGCCCAGGGAGGTGGTGGAAGCCTCCTGCCTGGAGGTGTTTGCAGCCAGGCTGGAGGTGGCTGTGAGCAACCTGCTGTGGTGTGAGGTGTCCCTGCCCATGGCAGGGGGGTTGGAACTGGCTGAGCCTTGAGCTCCCTTCCAACCCTGACCATTCTATGACTCTATTCCTGTCCCAGCCTTGTGCTGGTGGACTGCACCCTGCAGCCCAAGGAGAGAAGTCAGCACCACCAGCTGGGCTCATGCTGAGACCTGTCTTGACACACAGGCTGGCAGGCAGCAGCATCTCCCCATCCCCACTTCTAAACCTGCTCCTCACCTCACCCTGAGCCTGCCCTGCTGGGGGCACACTGGGGGACAAGCTTCCTTTCCACAGGGCAGCTCTCAGCTCAGGCAGGAGATGCTTTCCTCAGCTGATGGGGAGGCTGAAGGCTTGGCCACACCTTGGGGTGCTTTGTTATGGGGCTGCCAGGAGCTGTCACAGGGACTTGGAAGTCCTGGGCTTTGGCAGACAAAGCCCCAGCTTTGATTTACTTCTCCTGGTTTCTGAGCTTTGGTTGCCCCTACCCCACTTGGAGGTAGCTCCTGATAGCAGTTGTGCACATCTGATGTCCTGGCCTGGAGGAGGAGAAGCTGGGGGCAGGCTAGACTAGAGGAGAGCACAGTGGGGAGAGGAGCAGCAGGTGGATAGGGACCACATCCCACTGCCCACTCAGGGTGGTGGAAAGGGTGTGCAGACAGCAGCACAAGCCCTCTGCTCACCCTGGAAATGTTTGGGAAGCCTCAGCAAGGGCTGAGAGGTACAGGGAAGGGTTTGTAGAGAGCCCAAGGCCACCTAGCTGCAAACAGCCTCCTGGCCCCACTGCCCCAGCAGCCCAGCCACAGGCACCTCACTTCATCCCATAGGAGCTGCTCTCCTGTGAGGACAGGCTGAAGGAGTTGGGGCTGTTCAGTCTGGAGAAGAGAAGGCTCCCAGGTGACCTCATTGTGGCCTTCCAGGATCTGAAGGGGGCTACAGGAAGGCTGGGGAGGGACTGCTCAGGATCCCAGGTAGTGATAGGACTAGGGGGAATGGAGTGAAGCTGGAGGTGGGGAGATTGAGGCTGGAGGGGAGGAGGAAGTTCTTCCCCATGAAAGTGGTGAAGCCCTGGAATGGGTTGTCCAGGGAGGTGGTTGGGGCCCTGTCCCTGGAGGTGTTTAAGGCCAGGCTGGCTGAGGCTCTGGCCAGGCTGATCTAGTGTGGGGTGTCCCTGCCCATGGCAGGGGGGTTGGAACTGGCTGATCCTTGTGGTCCCTTCCAACCCTGACTGATACTATGATACTATCCCCACCATCCCCCCATGCCAGAAGCAGCTCTGAGCACTCCTGTTCCGGCCCCAGAGGGTGGGCACACCTCCAGCAAAGCTCCACAATGGCACAGGGGCAGGAAAGGAAAGGAGTGCCAGACCTGCTGGCTTCCTGGCAAGGCTTCTGGGTGCCATCCAGCAGCACCTCCCCCGTGCCTGGAGGGAAGAGAGGACTGAAAGATGCCTCTCCCTGTAGGGAGAACTTGGGGGAGCTGGCTCCTAACCATCCAAGCACCAGAAAGAGGATGAAAGGGGTGATTAAAGCTACCAGTGGTGATTACACTGAGTGGGATCTGGGGAGCCTGACAAACAGTTTCCAAAGCAGCTGAGCAATGCCTGGCAGCAGCACTGAAAGCCCACTGCAGGAGCACAAAGCCAACAAAACACTTCCAGGCCACCTGGGGCCTGATTTCCAAGGAGGTTTAGCTGGAGCTGACATCTCATGGAACATCAGCACCAAATGGACAGCTCCAGAGCTGCTCCAGAAGCCATTGGAGCTGCAGTGGATGGTCCCTTCCACCTCGTGCAGACCAACCCAAGCTTGACCTCCTCAGTCTTCACTGTGACACTGGATGTCCCCAGCACTGCAGGGAACCCCCAAAGGCCCCTTCCTATCACACAGCCCTGGAAAAGAAACATCCATTGGAAAGGTCAAAAGCTCCTCCCAGAGACGAGGCAAAGGCATGGAGAGGCCTCCAGAGAGCAGGCAGGCTGGCAAAGAGTTCCTTATGGAGAGTACCTGGAGCTGAGAGAAGCAGGCAGGGCATGGAGGGGGAAGCATGGAAGGAGCTTGGGGGCTGGCACTACCCTGGGAGGAGAAATGGATGGTGAGGGCTGCACAGGACCTGCGTGGTGGTGGTGGTGAATGAGAGGAGCCAGCTGGACAGCAGACATTTGGGTACTGGTTAAGCACAAAGGATTCTTCCCCCTGGTACTGGGCACACCAGACAGAGACAAGACAAGGAGGAACCCATGCACACACACACACACACACAGACACACACAGGAGGACTGCTGGAAGGATAAAAAGCCAGGGAGGAAGGGATCACAGGATGCCAAGGGTTGGAAGGGACCTCCAGAGATCATCCAGAGCAGGTCACACAGGGGCACATCCAGGCGGGCTGGGGGAGGTCTCCAGAGGAGAAGACCCCACAGCCTCTCTGGGCAGCCTGGGCAGGGCTTGCCACCCTTTAAGGCACCCTGCTGGCTTGCCCAGCCGCTGGCCACCGGCACTCAACTTACCTTCCCCTTCCCGACACCGCCGCCCCGGCCTCACCGCGGCCGCTGGGGGAGGGCCGAGGAGCGAGGGGGCGGCGGCCGGCGGAGCGGCTCCGCGGGGCTGAAGTTCCCAAGCGTCCCCGTGGGGGGCACCCAGCGCTTACCACAGGGTCCCTGGTGCTTGACGGGGATGGCAGCCTGCTGCTGGCACTCGGCGCGGCGGCGCTGGCAGTCGTTGGCGTAGGTGCGGCCGTCGCGGGCGCACAGGGGTCGGTAGGCTCCGTCGCAGGCCAGGCGCTCGCAGGAGCAGCGAGCAGCCCCCCGCCGGTTCAGGCAGACGGCGTTCAGCTTGCACTCCTCCTGACACCGGTCTGGGACGGGAGACACAGAGAGAAGCTTGCTGCTGCCCTGCCCCGGGCATGCTCCTGCTGCCTGCCATGGGCATGCTCCTGCTGACTGCCCTGCCCCGGGCATGCTCCTGCTGCCTGCCATGGGCATTCTCTTGCTGACTGCCCTGCCACGGGCATGCTCCTGCTGCCTGCCCTGCCACGGGCATGCTCCTGCTGACTGCCATGGGCATTCTCTTGCTGACTGCCCCGGGCATGCTCCTGCTGCCTGCCATGGGCATGCTCCTGCTGACTGCCCTGCCCCGGGCATGCTCCTGCTGCCTGCCCTGCCACGGGCATGCTCCTGCTGACTGCCATGGGCATTCTCTTGCTGACTGCCCCGGGCATGCTCCTGCTGCCTGCCCTGGACATTCTCATCCTGCCTGCCATGGACATTCTCTTGCTGACTGCCCCGGGCATGCTCCTGCTGCCTGCCATGGGCATTCTCCTCCTGCCTGCCCCGGGCATGCTCCTGCTGCCTGCTATGGGCATTCTCTTGCTGACTGCCACGGGCATGCTCCTCCTGCCTGCCATGGGCATTCTCTTGCTGACTGCCACGGGCATGCTCCTGCTGCCTGCCCTGCCCCAGGCATGCTCCTTCTGCCTGCCATGGGCATTCTCTTGCTGACTGCCATGGGCATTCTCATCCTGCCCGCCCTGGGCATGCTCCTGCTGCCTGCCCTGCCCCAGGCATGCTCCTTCTGCCTGCCATGGGCATTCTCTTGCTGACTGCCATGGGCATTCTCATCCTGCCTGCCCTGGGCATGCTCCTGCTGCCCACCATGGGCATTCTCTTGCCGACTGCCACGGGCATGCTCCTGCTGCCTGCCCTGAGCATGCTCCTGCTGCCTACCATGGGCATTCTCATCCTGCCTGCCATGGGCATTCTCATCCTGCCTGCCCTGGGCATGTTCCTGCTGCCTGCCCTGCTCCAGGCATGCTCCTGCTGCCTGCCATGGGCATTCTCATCCTGCCCGCCCTGGGCATGCTCCTCCACCACCCTCGTAGCCAAGAACTTGTTCCCATCATCCAATCTAAATCTGTTCTTCTGGAGTTTGCAGCCACTGCCCCTCCTCCTGTGCTCTGTTGTGTGTATTATGGATCCATGTGTTCTGTGTTCCACAGGAGGGCCTGAATACAACCCTGTGCTTCTCTCCAACCACAGCACCACAGAATCAACCAGAGAATTAATCATAGACACAGAGAATCAACCAGAGAATCAATCATGGACCCACAGAATCAACCAAAGAATCAGAGAATCAACCAGAGAATCAATCACAGAATCATAGAATCAATCATAAAATCAACCAGAGACTCAACCAATCAATCAGAGAATCAGCCAGAGAATCAACCAGAGAATCAATCATAGAATCAACCAGAGAATCATAGAATCAATCACAGAATCAATCATAGACTCAGAGAATCAATCATAGAATCAATCAGAGAATCATAGAATCAATCACAGAATCAACCAGAGAATCACAGAATCAATCAGATAATCAATCATAGACTCAGAGAATCAATCAGATAATCAATCATAGACTCAGAGAATCATAGAATCAATCACAGAATCAATCACATAATCAATCATAGACTCAGAGAATCAATCATAGAATCAATCATAGAATCAATCATAGAATCAATCATAGAATCAATCATAGAATCATAGAATCAATCACAGAATCAATCAGATAATCAATCATAGACTCAGAGAATCAATCACAGAATCAACCATAGACTCAGAGAATCAATCACAGACTCAGAGAAGCATAGAATCAATCACAGAATCAATCACATAATCAATCATAGACTCAGAGAATCAATCATAGAATCAATCATAGAATCATAGAATCAATCATAGAATCAATCACAGAATCAACCAGAGAATCAATCATAGACTCACAGAATCAATCATACAAATCAACCAGAGAATCAATCAGAGAATCACAGAATCAATCAGATAATCAATCATAGACTCAGAGAATCAATCATAGAATCAATCAGAGAATCACAGAATCAATCACAGAATCAGTCAGAGAATCAGTCATAGCCCCAGAGCACCAACGAACGGTCAGGGCCAGGAGGAGCCTCCCAAGGCCACCCAGCCCGACCTCCCCGCAGCCGTCAGGGCCCCCCCTGCCCCGGCCAGGCTGGGACCCTTCCGCCCGCCCCCTCGGGAGGCGCTGGGCCGGGCCTGGGCGCCGGTGCCAGGCGCTGGGTACTCACCCTGCTGCTGGCACTGCCCCGAGCGCACCTTCTGGACGTGCAGCCCGCGGATGGCGGCGGAGCGAACCATCACGCACTCGCTCTCGTAGGTGACGCCGTCGTCGCCGCACACCGGCTCCCGCCGCGGCGGGCAGCCCTCGGGGCGCGGCAGCAGCTCCGCCCGCCGGCTGCGGGGGTTCACGCGGCACACGCGGCCGGCCTCGCTGGGCACGCCTTGGCACGGGTCTGCGCACACGGACACGCGCGGTCAGCGCTGCCCCGAGGGCGGCCCCTTGCCCTGCCCCCCGCCCCTCCCCGGCAGCCTCCCTCAGCCTCTGCCTCCCGCGCTGGTTTGGGTGGGAAGGGACCTGGACGGGTCGCAGGATGCTAGGGGTTGGAAGGGACCTTCGAAGATCCTCGAAGCCAGAGCAGGAGCACAGAATCCGGCACAGCTTGCACAGGGAGCACGTCCAGGCAGGGCTGGGAAGGCTCCAGAGAAGGAGACTCTCTGGGCAGCCTGTCCTAGGGCTCTCTGACCCTCACAGGGAAGAGGTTACTCCTCACCTTGAGGTGGAACCTCCTGGGCTGGAGTTTCTATCCATTGCCCCTTGTCCTATCCCAGGGTGCAGCTGAGCAGAGCCTGGCCCTGTCCCCTCCCTCCTGACCCCCAGCCCTCAGAGATTTATAGGCATTGATTAAATCCCCTCTCAGTCTTCTCTTCTCCAGACTAAACAGCCCCAGGTCCTTTAGGCCAAGCTCCTCTGCACTAAGCAGATCTGGTAGAGCTGAGGAGATGGGGACCACAGCAGAGGGGCTGGGGATGAGGTATGGATGTGGCAGAGCTGAGGAGATGGGGACCACAGCAGAGGGGCTGGGGATGAGGTATGGATGTGGCAGAGCTGAGGAGATGGGGACCACAGCAGAGGGGCTGGGGATGAAGTATGGATGTGGTAGGGATGAGGTAGGGATGTGGTGGGGATGAGGAGATGGGGACCACAGCAGAGGGGTTGGGGATGAGGCAGGGATGTGGCAGAGCTGAGGAGATGAGGACCACAGCAGAGGGGTTGGGGATGAGGCAGGGATGTGGCAGAGCTGAGGAGATGAGGACCACAGCAGAGGGGCTGGGGATGAGGCAGGGATGTGGCAGAGCTGAGGAGATGAGGACCACAGCAGAGGGGCTGGGGATGAGGCAGGGATGTGGTGGGGATGAGGAGATGGGGACCACACCAGAGGGGATGGGGATGAGGTAGGGATGTGATGGGGATGAGGAATGGATGTGGCAGAGCTGAGGAGATGGGGACCACAGCAGAGGGGCTGGGGATGACGTAGGGATGTGGTAGGGATGAGGTATGGATGTGGCAGAGCTGAGGAGATGGGGACCACAGCAGAGGGGCTGGGGACCACAGCAGAGGGGCTGGGGATGAGGCAGGGATGAGATACAGCCGAGGGGATGAGGCAGGGATATGTTACAACTGAGGAGGTGGGGATTGCATCAGAGGGGTCGAGGATGAGGCAGAAGCAAGGCCATGGCTCAGGAGCTGCATATGGAGGATATTTGAGATGTGCCCTGCCTGCACTGCCCAGCCTCACCCTCTCCCCTACCTCACAGTATGTGCTCAGGCCTCAGAGCACACCCAACCAAGTCCTTCAAGCCTTCAAGCTCCACAGCCCAGCTGAGCTGCCTGAGGCTCTGCTGATGCCCAGCTAAAACCAGGAGGGCCTCCAAGGAGCAGCGAGGCTCCAAGCCTGCTCTCTGCCCCAGACACCTGGGGCAGCCCAGGGTGGCCTCTCTTTCACACCTCCCACTTGCACCCACCTCACCCTGCTTGGGACTGAGCACAGAAAGCACAGCTGCAGGTTTGTGTGTGCTCCTTCCCTGGGGGACAAACACTGGTGTCTGGCACGTGTCCTGGCTGAGCTCCTGCTCCTCCTAATGAATGCAGCTCCTTTTAATTACAAATGTCCCCAGCCATCATTAGCCAAAGAGCAAAGCATCCTCGGAGTGGCAGGGCTGTGTTTGCTCTGGGATCTGTGCCTGTTGGGCTCCTTTAATTAGCAGGAGCTGCTTGCCCCAAGCCCTGGGATGGCAGCTGGCAGCAGGCTCCTTGCCAGAGTGGCAGCTGGGGGGATGCCAGCCAGGGCAAACAGCAGGAGGTGGCACAGATGTTGGAACAGCTCTTTGGGTTGGTGGGGCCTGGGCACAATCACCCACAGGGAAGTGCAGAGTGTGGGGGGGGAACACAGAATACAATCACAGAATGGGAGGGACCTTCAAAGGGCAGCTTGGCCAAGCCCCCTGCAGGCAGCAGGGACATCCCCAATTAGATAGAGTTGCTCAGGGTCTTGTCAAGCCTGACCTTGGATGTCTCCAGGGATGGGGCCTCCACCACCTCTCTGGGCAACCTGTTCCAGGGTTTTGCCACTCTCATTGTGCAGAACCTTCCTCCTGATGTGCAGCCTAAGCCTTCCCTGCTCCACTTTCAAACCCCTGCCCCTCATCCAAGCCCTTCTGAGCAGTCCCTCCCCAGTTTTCTTGTAGCCCCCTTCAGATGCTGAAGCAGAGGCAGGGGCTGAGTTCCTGAGGCTGTCTTTTTCCACCCAGTCTGTGTTTTTGGGCTGATGACAACAGTGGGCAAGGTTTTTTCCCCCCCAGCCCTTGCCATTTCCTGCTGCTCTGCCCTTGATAGCACAGCTCCCTGACAGGGGGGGTGGAGTGAGGTGGGGGTCAGAGACAGGACAAGAGGAAATGGCCTCAAGTTGCAGCAGGGGAGGTTTAGGTTGGAGATTAATCACAGAATCAAAGAGTGGCTTAGGTTAGAAAGGACCTCAGAGATCATCTACTCCAACCCCCTGCCATGGGCAGGGACATCTCTCAGCTAGACTTGGTTGCCCAGGGCCTCATTTAACCTGGCCTTGAACACCCCCAGGGAGGAGGCATCCACAGCCTCCCAGGCAGCCTGTGCCAGAGTCTCACCAGCCTCCTACTGCAGAGCTTCTCCCTCAGCTCCAGTCCAACCCTGCTCTCCCTCAGCTTCAAACCATTCCCCCTTGTCCTGTCTCTAGACCTCCTTATGAGGGCTGTCAAGCCCTGGAACAGTCTGAAGCTGACCAAATCATCACTCCTGGAGGGGGTTTCAAAGCCCCAGAGCCGTGGTGCTGAGGGGTATGGCTTAACACCAACCTCAGCATGCTCACAGAAGGGTTGGACTCGGCAACCTTCGAGTCCTTTTCCAACCCAAACCACCAGAAGACCTTTGGAGTGGAATGGAATGGAATGGAATGGAATGGAATGGAATGGAATGGAATGGAATGGAATGGAATGGAATGGAATGGAATGGAATGGAATGGAATGGAATGGAATGGAATGAGCCAGGTTGGAAAAGACCTCAGGGATCATCAACCTATCACCCAACACCATCTAATCAACCAAACCATGGCACCTCCAGGGATGGGGACTCCACCACCTCCCTGGGCAGCACATCCCCATGGCCAATCTCTCTCTCTCTGTAGAATTTCTTCCTAACAACCAGCCTAAACCTCCCCTGGCACAGCTTGAGACTGTGGCCTCTTGTTCTGGTGCTGGGTGCCTGGGAGAAGAGACCAACCGCCACCTGGCTACAACCTCCCTTCAAGGAGCTGGAGAGAGCAAGAAGGTCTCCCCTGAGCCTCCTCTTCTCCAGGCTAAGCAACCCCAGCTCCCTCAGCCTCTCCTCCCAGGGCTGTGCTCCAGCCTCATTGCCCTTCTCTGGACACTTTCAAGCCTCTCAATGTCCTTCTTGAACTGAGGAGCCCAGAACTGGACACAGCACTCAATGTGTGGCCTGAGCAGTGCTGAGCACAGGGCAGGATGAGCTCCCTGCCCCTGCCGGCCACACTCTTCCTGACGCAGGCCAGGATGCCCTTGGCTCACAAGCAACGTGCCTGGGGGTGGGGTGGGGGGTGGGGGGGCAGGGGGAGGACTCACCACAGGGGCCATCAAACTTCTTGAAGACGTTCTCCTGCTTGTCACAGGCGTGCTTGTTGAGGTCGCAGTGGCTGCGGTAGTCGCGGCCGTCGCTGCCGCAGACGGTGGCCTCGGGCACGCCGCGGCAGGAGGCAGGGCACACGCACTTGGCCGCCTGCCCGTCGGCAGAGGGCACGCAGGTGCTGCCAAAGCTGCAGCTCACCTCTGCACAGGGGTCCTTGGAGCCTGGGGTTGGGGGGGGAGAGAAGAAGAAAAAGCAAACAAAACAGTGGGGTTTTGGTTTTGGATCCCCCCTCCCCCAAGAAGAGGTTTGCCCAGCGCTGCAGGCAGGAGGTCCTGCCCCAGAAACCATCGAGGGGAAGGGCTCAGAGCAGCCTGAGCTGACTGAGGGAGCTGGGGCTGTACAGAAGAGAAGGCTCCCAGGAGACCTCATTGTGGCCTTCCAGGATCTGAAGAGGGCTACAGGAAAGCTGGGGAAGGACTTCTGGGGGTGTCAGGGAGGGAGAGGACTGGGGGGGATGGAGCAAAACTAGAAGTGGGGAGATTGAGATTGGATGTGAAGAAGAAGTTGTTCCCCAGGAGGGTGGTGAGAGCCTGGCACAGGCTGCCCAGGGAGGTGGTGGAAGCCTCCTGCCTGGAGGTGTTTGCAGCCAGGCTGGATGTGGCTGTGGGCAACCTGCTGTGGTGTGAGGTGTCCCTGCCCATGGCAGGGGGTTGGAGCTGGCTGAGCCTTGAGCTCCCTTCCAACCCTGCCAGTTCTCAGGCTCTGTGAGAGCCAGGCTTGGAGAGCTCTCTGCTTGCTGCTGGCAGCCTGCTCAGTTCTATGGCTCTAGAATGGTTTGGGTTGGAAGGGGTCTTAAAGATCATCCACGTCCAACCTCCCTTCAGGGACACCTCCCACCAGCCCAGCTTGCTCAAGGCCTTATCCAACCTGCCCATGAACACCTCCAGGGAGAGGGCATCCACAACCTCCCTAGGCAACCTGTTCCAGGGTCTCCCCACCCTCACTGGATCACCCACAAGGATGAGCAGAGGGCTGGAGCTGCTCTGCTAGGAGGACAGGCTGTAGGAGCTGGGGCTGTTCAGCCTGGAGAAGAGAAGACTCCAGGGAGACCTTAGAGCAGCCTGCCAGTCCCTGCAGGGGGTAGAAGGCTGCAGAGGGACTGTTTCCAGCATCTTCACAGCCTCTGCTGGGCTCTCTCCTGTAGTTCCCCATCCCTCTTGAACTGGGGAGCCCAGGGCTGGACCCAGTACTTCTGATCTGGCCTCACTTGGGCAGAGTGAGGATGGAACTGATGGCTGTCCTCCCCTCAGCTTCAGCAGGTGCCACCCACCTGCTGCTGAGCAGCAAGCTTGCTGTCCCCAGAGGCAAGCAGGACTCTGAAGCTGCAGGATCTTAGTCTTGATGATCTCAGAGGGTTGCTTGGCTTTTTTTTTTCCCCCAACTTAAATGATTCTGTGATCAGCCCCAACCCCCCCAGCACACCACGGGGGCAGCTCAGTCCCCACCTGGCACTTCAGGCAGAGCCTCTCCAGCCTGGCTGCTGTGAGCTCCCTTCCCTGCATCCTCCAAGAGCTCCTCACTTCAGCCCAGGAGCAAAACGAGGGCCCTTAAGGTACCTTCTGCAAGCCCTAATGAGAGGAAGAGCTCAAGGAGCAATTTCCTCCCTGATGGGCAAGGGCCACAATCTCTTTGCCAGGCTTTGTTTGGGTTGGGTTTGGCCTTTTTTTCCCTCCACCCCCCCCCCCCCCCCTCCCCTTTTATTTTTTCAGGTGATATTTTTTCCCTTCTGTATCTGTCCCATTTTGATGATGATTGTTTTAAATCAATCCCTCAGCACTCTCTCCCCCCTCTGACAAGAGCCCCAGCAGGAGGCCTGCTGCAGATTTATTGCAAGCCAGAGCACTGCATGAGAGAAAGGTCAAGTTAATTTACTCGGGAGATGAGGAGACTGGGGTCTCATTTACACAGCTCCTTGCTCACAGCTGGTGAATGCCAGGCTGGGGAGGGGCTTTCCTCACCCCCCCACCCCCACCCCCCAGCCTCTGCATACACCCAGGCCCTTCAAACTCAGCTTCTAGCTGTAGCAGATGTGACCCAGGATGGGATCCTGGGCAGCCTGCTTTAGGTGACCCTGCTTTAGAAGCGGGGGTTGGGCTCCATGAGCTCCAGAGGGCCCTTCCAGCTCATTCTGTGACCCACACTTTGGGGCCACAGGCACAGCTGCCTGAGACAGAGGGTTGCTTCCCTCCCCACTGAGCTGCCTCCTAGCATCACAGAATGGTAGAGGATGGAAGGGACCTCTGGAGGTCATCCCACTCAACCCCCCTGCTGAAGCAGGGCACCCTCAGGACCACCAAGGCTGGAAGAGACCTCAGAGATCATCAAGTCCAACCTGTCACCACAGACCTCCTGACTAAACCATGGCACCAAGTGCCACCTCCAATCCCCTCTTGAACACCTCCAGGGATGGGGACACCTCCCTGGGCAGCCCTTTCCAATGGCTAACCACAGCAGCTTGCCCAGCAGCACAATGCCCAGGGGGGGCTGGAAGCTCTCCACACAAGGAGACTCCACTCCTCTCTGGGCAGCCTGCTCCAGGCCTCCAGCAGCCTCACACCAAAGAATTTTCATCTTCAGATGAAACCTTCTGGGCTGCAGTTTATGTCCTGGCCCTGGACACCACCAAGAAGAGTCTGGCTCCATCCTCTTGCCTCCCACCCTTTAGCTCTTGCACTGAGAAGATCCCCTCTCAGCTGGACACTCTCCAGTAGTTCCCTGCCCCTCTTGGACTGGGGAGAGCCCAGAGCTGGATGCAGTGCTCCAGATGTGGCCTCACCAGGGCAGAGTAGAGGAGGAGCAGAGCCTCCCTCAACCTGCTGGACACACTCTTCTCCATGCACCCCAGGGACCATTGACCATCTTGGCCACAAGGGCACATTGCTGCCCCAGGGATACAGAATCAACCAGGCTGGAAAAGACCTTTGAGGTCATCCAGTCCAACCCATCACCACCACCATCTGATCAACCAAACCATGGCTCCAAGGGCCTCAGCCAGGCTCTTCTTAAACACCTCCAGGGATGGGGACTCCACCACCTCCCTAGGCAGCACATCCCAATGGATAACTCCTGAACAGCCTTTGGCCATCACTTTGCCTGCTGCTTAAACTCTGCTTGGTCACCAAGGCAGAGCTGCTGCTTCCTGCAGGGTCCCTTCCCACCAGGCCTGTCCCCATGCCCCAGAACATCCCCAGCTCTGCAGCTGAGCTCAGGGGAACCCTTCCCAGCTCTCCAGGGAACCCTTCCCAGCGTTCCAGGAGAAGTCTTCACAGGGGAACCCTTCCCAGCTCTCCATGGAACCCTTCACAGCTTTCCAGGGGAAGCCTTCCCAGCTCTCCATGGAACCTTTCCTGGTTCCCTGTGGAACCCTTCCCAGCTTTCCATAGAACCCTTTCCAGCTCTCCATGGAAGCCTTCCCAGGGGAACCCTTCTCAGCTCTCTGTGGAATCCTTCCCAGCTTTCCAGGGGAACCCTTCCCAGCTTTCTAGGGGAAGCCCTCCCAGGGGAACCCTTCCCAGCTTTCCATGGAACCCTTCCCAGCTTTCCAGGGGAACCCTTTCCAGGGGAACCCTTCCCAGCTCTCCATGGAACCCTTCCCAGCTTTCCAGGGGAACCCTTCCCAGCTTTCCATGGAACCCTTCCCA
This sequence comes from Melanerpes formicivorus, assembly GCF_026170545.1. NCBI lineage: Eukaryota > Metazoa > Chordata > Aves > Piciformes > Picidae > Melanerpes > Melanerpes formicivorus. The sequence continues at coordinate 3,368,522 of NW_027142391.1, forward strand.
GCTCTCCATGGAAGCCTTTCCAGGGGAACCCTTCTCAGCTCTCTGTGGAAGCCTTCCCAGCTTTCCATGGAACCTTTCCCAGCTTTCCAGGGGAAGCCTTCCCAGCTTTCTAGGGGAAGCCCTCCCAGGGGAACCCTTCCCAGCTCTCCATAGAAGCCTTCCCAGCTTTCCAGGGGAACCCTTTCCAGGGGAACCCTTCCCAGCTTTCCATGGAACCCTTCCCAGCTTTCCAGGGGAAGCCTTCCCAGCTCTCCATGGAGCCCTTCCCAGCTTTCTAGAGGAAGCCCTCCCAGGGGAACCCTTCCCAGCTCTCCATAGAGCCCTTCCCAGCTCTCCATGGAGCCCTTCCCAGCTCTCCATGGAGCCCTTCCCAGCTTTCCAGGGGAACCCTTCCCAGCTCTCCATGGAACCCTTCCCAGCCTTCCCTGGAGCCCATCCCACCTTTCCCTGGCCACCTCCCCTCGAGGGGAGCAGAGGGCCGAGCCCGCTGCCCTCGCAACTCACCGCAGGGTCCCTTGCTGATGACCTTGATGCGCCTCTGCTGGTTGCACTGGGCCTTCTCCAGCTCGCACTCGTTGCTGTAGGTGGAGTAGTCGGAGCCGCAGACGGGAGCCACCACCACGGGGCAGGCTGTCTTCTTGCAGACGCAGGAGGCCTGGGAGGGGTCCGCGGAGCTCCTCTCGCACACCGCCCCGAAGCCGCAGAGCATCCCCCGGCAGGCTGCGGGCACAGAGGCAGAGGTCAGCCCGGGCTGCTCCCCGCGGCTGCACGGCAGCGCCCAGCCCCGCCCACCCACCCAGCCCCGCCTACACAGCCCCGCCTACACAGCCCCACCGACCCACACGGCCCCACCCCCACACACAGCCCCACCCACCCACACAGCCCCACACACACACACAGCCCCCCACACACACACAGCCCCACCCCCACACACAGCCCCACCCACACACACAGAGCCCCACCCACACAGCCCCACCCACACACACAGCCCCCCACACACACAGAGCCCCACACACACAGCCCCACCCCCACACACAGCCCCACCCACCCACACAGCCCCACACACACACACAGCCCCCCCCCCCACACAGAGCCCCACCCACACAGCCCCACCCACACACACAGCCCCACCCTGGGGAAGGGGCTGCAGCCCAGCCAGGAGTGCTGGGGCAGTGCCAGCGGCAGGGGGAGGGTCGAGGCGCCGCGAGGTCACAGTCTCACAGTATCACTAAGGTTGGAAAAGACCTCGAGGATCATCGAGTCCAAGCTGTCACCACAGACCTCATGACCAGACCATGGCTCCAAGTGCCACATCCAATCCCCTCTGGAACACCTCCAGGGATGGTGACTCCACCACCTCCCTGGGCAGCACATCCCAATGACGAATGACTCGCTCGGTGAAGAACTTTCTCCTCACCTCGAGTCTAAACCTCCCCTGGCACAGCTTGAGACTGTGTCCCCTTGTTCTGGTGCTGGGTGCCTGGGAGAAGAGACCAACCCCTTCCTGGCTACAACCTCCCTGTAGGGAGTTGGAGAGAGCAAGAAGGTCTCCCCTGAGCCTCCTCTTCTCCAGGCTAAGCAACCCCAGCTCCCTCAGCCTCTCCTCCCAGGGCTGTGCTCAAGGCCTCTCCCCAGCCTTGTTGCCCTGCTCTGGACACCTTCAAGTCTCTCAATGTCCTTCTTAAACTGAGGGGCCCAGAACTGGACACAGGACTCCAGGTGTGGCCTAACCAAGGCATTGCTGCACTCAGAGCTTACGGGAGATCAAAGACACAAGGACAAAGAAAGCACGAAGAGAACATCAAGCCAAGACAAAGGGATGGCTTGAAGACGAAGATGGAGGCAATCCAGAGGAGGCCACAAAAGTGAGCTGAGGTGGAAGACCTCTGCTATGAGGTGGCAGGGTATGGGTCAGACCCAAAGGAGCATCACCAGACAGCACTGGCACTGCCCAGGGCAGCTCTGCTCCCAGGGAGATGTCTCCAACACCACTGCAGAGACAGAGGAGCATCACCAGACAGCACTGGCACTGCCCTGGGCAGCTCTGCTCCCAGGGAGATGTCTCCAACACCACTGCAGAGACAGAGGAGCATCACCAGACAGCACTGGCACTGCCCAGGGCAGCTCTGCTCCAGCCTCTGTGAGTCCCTCACAACACAGGAGCAAGAGAAAGGGAAATCAAGGGCTGGAGAAGCAGCCCTCCTTGGCTGTCCCAGAGTGGGAGAGGTTGCTCCATGAGCACACTCTGCTTTGTTCAGTGCTGCTCCTGCAGAGCTGCTGGGCCACGTGGCTGGGGCCTCTCTGAAGAGGAGGCACTAATCTCCTTATCTCAGCCACTCATCAGAGCAGCCAGCACCCACCAGCTCAGCCTCTGAATTCCTAATGTGCTGGGGGATGGCAGCCTGCACTTGGAGGCAAGGAGAGGAAAAGCCTCTCCAGACTCAGCAGTCATGAGGCAGTGACAGCAAAGAGAGCACAGGATGGGCTGGGTTGGGAGGGACCTTCAAGCTCAGCCAGTTCCAACCCCCCTGCCATGGGCAGGGACACCTCCCACCAGCCCAGCTTGCTCAGAGCCTCATCCAGCCTGGGCTTGATCCCACTTGATCCCAGCACCAATCCTGCACTCACCACACCTCCCTCAACTCAAGCTCAACCACTTGATCCCAGCACCAATCCTGCACTCACCACACCTCACTCAACTCAAGCTCAACCATTTAATTGATTCATAGAATGCTTTGGGTTGGAAGGGACCTTGAAGACCATCCAGTTCCAAGCCCCCTGCCATGGGCAGGGACACCTCCCACCAGCACAGCTTGCTCAGAGCCTCACCCAGCCTGGCCTTGATCCCAGCGCCAATCCTGCACTCACCACCCCTCCCTCAACTCAAGCTCAACTCAAGCACTCATAGAATGGGTCGGCTTGGAAGGGACCTTGAAGCTCAGCCAGCTCCAGAGGGACACCTCCCCCTAGCTCAAGCTTGCTCAGGTTGCCCAGGATAGAAGCACAAGATGGGTTAACCAACCTGGTTAGGGAACCTATCTGGAAGGGACCTTTAAGATCATCCAGTTCCAAGCCCCTGCCATGGGCAGGGACACCTGTCACCAGCCCAGCTTGCTCAAGGCCTCACCCAGCCTGGCCCTGAACACCTCTCCAGGGAGGGGACATCCCCAGCCTCCCTGGGCAGCCTGTGCCAGGCTCTCCCCATCAGCAGCCAGGTTCCCCTGCCCTGCACACCGACCAGGGCACCAGCAGCAAGGCCACACAGGGGGCACCCCTGGGCACCCCTTCCCTACCCTGTGGGCTCCTCTACAGATGGAGGCATGGAGAGTGACCTAGATAATGAGAGAGAGAGAGAGAGGGAGAGCAGAGAAGGAGGAAGGGAATGCTCCCCAGCAGCTCATTTACACTTCAATTCCCAGGCGGTTGCCTTTTTTTGCCTGCCTGGAGATTTCTTCCCTCCGTGGAGCTCTCTGTGCACAGCAACAATGCAGCAGGCAGAGACTAATAGCATCAAACAATAATAAAATAAAGAAAGAAAGAAAGAAGAGGAAGAAATAAAGGCTCTCTCTCTCTCTTTCTCTCTCTCTCTCCTGCCCAATATCTCAAAGCAATTCATCACTTTTATGACGCACTCCAGGTCGCCTCTGCTGCTCTTCCTCTCTCTTCCTCTCTCTCTCTCTCTCTCTTCTTTCCCTCTCTCCTTTTTATTTCTGCATCATAAACAAAAAATCATCAGAGGATGGTTGGAGTTGGAAGGGACCTTAAAGGTCATCTAGTTCCATCCCCCTCCCCTCCCCCCTCCACCTCTGCTATGGGCAGGGACACCTCACACTAGGGCAGGCTGCTGGACCTCATCCAACCCAGCCCTGAACGCCTCCAGGATCACAGTGTCCAGGTGGGTTTGGGATCTCTCCACAGATGGAGAGTCTACCATTAGTAAATCTGCAGGTGACAGCAAGCTGGGGGCAGGAGTTGGTCTGTTAGAGGGCAGGAGAGCTCTGCAGAGGCACCTTGCCAGGCTGGGCAGAGGCCAGCAGGATGGCATTCAATAAGTCACAGAATCACTAAGGTTGGAAGAGACCTCAAAGATGATCAAGTCCAACCTGGCACCACAGACCTCATGACCAGTCCAAGTGCTGGGTGCTGCACCTTGGCCACAACAACCCCAGGCAGTGCTGCAGGCTGGGCACAGAGGGACACACAATCAATAAGGGTGGGAAAGACCTCAGAGAGCATCAAGTCCAAGCTGGCACCCAACACCTCCTGACAGCTAAACCATGGCTCCAAGTGCCACATCCAAGCCCCTCTGGAACCCCTCCAGGGATAGGGACTCCACCACCTCCCTGGGCAGCACATCCCAATGGCCAACAACTCTCTCTGGGAAGAACTTTCTCCTCGCCTCCAGCCTAAACCTCCCCTGGCACAGCTTGAGAATGTGTCCTCTTGTTCTGGTGCTGCTTGCCTGGGAGAAGAGCCCAACCCCCAGCTGGCTCCAACCTCCCTTCAGGCAACTGGAGAGAGCAAGAAGGTCTCCCCTGAGCCTCCTCTTCTCCAGGCTAAGCAACCCCAGCTCCCTCAGCCTCTCCTCCCAGGGCTGTGCTCCAGACCCCTCCCCAGCTTTGTTGCCCTTCTCTGGACACCTTCAAGTCTCTCAATGTCCTTCTTAGACTGAGGAGCCCAGAACTGGACACAGGACTCCAGGTGTGGCCTGAGCAGTGCTGAGCACAGGGCAGGATGAGCTCCCTGCTCCTGCTGGCCACGCTGTTCCTGCTGATCAGGGAGCCAAAAGGCTGATGTGTGAGCAGGAGAGGTGACACCAAGGATGTTTGTTTAGCTCCTGGTCCCACATCAACCCAATGTTGGAGAAGAGCTTTTTGTTTACACCTCCTGGGTTTGACAGACACCTTCCCACTCCCTGCCAACGAGCCCCAGCCTCAGGAGAGAAAGTTTGCACAGCCTGGTGTGCTTCAGAGCTCAGCCCAACCCCAGGGCCAAGGCCCAGCTTGCCCTGTGGTTGCCCAGGCAGGATGGAGAGGGGAGGGTAGGACAGGTTGCAACCCACCCACCCCACACCCCAGCCTCAAGTCCTCCCTCTGGCTGAGGATCCAGCCTCACTGAGCTCCCAGGAGCAGACAAAGAGGGAAAGCAACCAAATGCTTCACACCAGCACCAAACTGTCACAAGCAAATTGGTTGTTTTAAGTTCTCCTTCACTTCCAATCCTTGCTGCTGCCAGTGGGGCAGAGGAGGCCATTTGCTGGCAGCAAAATGGGCTTGGAAACCAAACCTCTCCCATCCCCTGCTGGGCTGCAGCTGGGTGATGCAAGCTGAGGGCACCAAGGAGGAGGAGACAAAATGGCTTTAATTTCCCTGCCAGAGCCAGGAGATGAAACAGGTTGATTGTGCCTGCTCAGATGACTCAACCCAAGAAGCTCCACAAAAGGCTGAAATTCAGAGGGAGCTTCCTTCTTCCCCAACATCTCTATCATTTGGTTCTCTCTCTCTCCCTCTGCCTCTAATTTTACCTGGGAGGATGCAAGCAGCACAACCACCACTGATGCAGGAAGGATTGAAGTTGGGGAATGAGAAGCAAAACCAAGAAAGAGAGGCTGAGGGATCAGTTCCAGGGTGCCTGGCACTGACCAAGCCTTCCCATCCCATTCCCTGGGCAGAGTCCCTGCAGACAGAAGAGCTTTGCTGGCTCTGGGCAGTGAGTGAGGCACTGAGAGGGTTTCAGGCAGCAGATAAAAGCTCAGAGATATGCAAAGGCCTCTTGAATTTGATTCCCAGCAGTGCTGGTGAAGATAGCACAGAATGTCAGGGGTTGGAAGGGACCTCTGGAGATCATCCAGACCACCCTCCCTGCTCCAGCAGGGCACCCACAGCAGCTTGCCCAGCAGCACAATGGCCAGGGGGGGTTGGAAGCTCTGAAGAGAAGGAGACTCCACAACCTCTCTGGGCAGCCTGCTCCAGGGCTCCAGCAGCCTCCCAGCAAAGAAGTCTCCCCTGAAGTTCAGATGGAACCTCCTGGGTTCCACTTTGTGTCCTGTCCCTGGGCACCACTGAGAAGAGTCTGCCCCCAGCCTCTTGCCCCTCACCCTTTAGCTCATGCTGAGCATTGATCAGATCCCCTCTGGGGCTGCTCTTCTCCAGGCTAGGCAGCCCCAGGACTCTTAAGCCTTTCCTCCTCACAGAGATGCTCCAAGCCCCTCAGCAGCTTTGTAGCCCTCCCTCTATTCACTCCACCACTGCAGCTGGAGGCTTCTGAGCCACCTGTGATGGCCAAGGTGGAGCTTGCAGGGCAGTGGTGGAGCCTACAAGACAGTGGTGGAGCAGAGCCTGCAGGGCAGTGCTGGAGCAGAGCCTGCAGGGTGGCGGAGGGGCAGAGCCTGCAGGGTGGCGGAGGGGCAGAGCCTGCAAGGCAGTGCTGGAGCAGAGCCTGCAGGAGCAGAGCCTGCAGGGCAGTGCTGGAGCAGAGCCTGCAGGGCAGCAGTGGAGCAGAGCCTGCAGGAGCAGAGCCTGCAGGGCAGTGCTGGAGCAGAGCCTGCAGGGCAGCAGTGGAGCAGAGCCTGCAGGAGCAGAGCCTGCAGGGCAGTGCTGGGGCAGAGCCTGCAGGGCAGTGCTGGAGCAGAGCCTGCAAGGCAGCAGTGGGGCAGAGCCTGCAAGGCAGCAGTGGGGCAGAGCCTTCAGGGCAGTGCTGGGGCAGAGCCTGCAGGGCAGAGGTGGAGCAGAGCCTGCGGAGCAGAGCCTGCAGGGCAGAGGTGGAGCAGAGCCTGCAGGGCAGTGGTGGAGCAGAGCCTGCAGGGCAGCAGTAGAACCTGCAAGGCAGTGCTGGAGCCTGCAAGTTGTGGTGCATCAGAGTCTGCATGAGCTTGCCACAGACAGATCCCTTGCTTGTGATGCTGGAGTCTGCAGAGGAGCCTGCTGTGCCTGTTCCCTGCTCACAGAGGGGACCTGGGACGTCCCAGTGCTTGAACACAGTCCCCAAAGCACATGGCCAGGCCCCTGCAGCAAGGTCGGGGAGCAGCCTGGCTGTGAGGCAAAGCCCAGCTCTGGTTCAATCATCCTGGAGCTGCAGAGAGGAGGCACAGCAAGGCTCTTGGCAAACAATGAGAGCAGCACTTGTCTGGAGCAGGAAAAAAGCTGCAGCGAGGAGCTGACCTTTCCCAAACCTCCTGAGCCACTGAAGATGAGGGAGAGAAACAGCCCAAGTGTGAGGCATCTATACAAGCCTGGAGCAAGCCCTGCAGAACAAAAGAGGTGTGTGGGGGGGAGCTGGGGAGCTGAGCTTATTGTGACCATGCTGAATACCAGCCAAGCCTCTCCAGGTCTCTTAGCAGCACTGGAGCACGACCAGGACAATAAATATCAATAACAACAACGATAATAGCGAAGGAGAGCACCTCCTGCAGAGGAAGGGAAGAGCAAAAGGTGTTGCAACAAATAATTCATGGTCCCCCCACCCCCAGCCAGAGCCAGCAGGACTCCAGGGGTGGACACAGGACTCCAGCAGCCTCAGGCTGAGCCTGCCAAAGCCATGAAGGGCTTTTGGAAGTGATCAAGACCTGCCTGGGTTCAGAGCCTCGGCTCTCAGCTCTGATGACTCTCTGCTCCAAAGCTCTGCCCTGCCTCCTGCAGTGACCACCTGGCTCAGGGTAAAGAGCTCAAAGGGATGCTAACGAGAGGCTCTCATCTCCTGCCTAATTAGGGAAGGTGAGAGACACACCAAAGAGCCTCGACTGATGGCATGGCTGCATCAGTGAGCTGAGAGGGAAGGGGAAAGGAAAGAGATGACAGCAGAGGGAAAAGAGAGAGGGCTGGAGCCCCTCTGCTGTGAGGCCAGGCTGAGAGACTTGGGGTTGTTCAGCCTGGGGGAGAGAAGGCTCCAGGGAGACCCTGGCCCAGGCTGCCCAGAGAGGTGGGAGATGCCCCAGCCCTGGGAGCACTCCAGGTCAGGTCATTTGTGGCTCTGAGCAACCTGCTCTAGCTGGGGCTGTCCCTGCTGGCTGCAGGGGAGGTTGGAATGGGTGAGCATTAAAGATCCCTTCTCATCCAACCCAGTCTGGGCTTCCATGACAAGCTGAGAGGAGCCCCTGGAGGCCTGTTTGAGCTGGCAGCCGAAACTGTGATGGGAAACTGAGAGCCAGGCTTTGCAGAGCATTTCTTACTGCAGTCTGGGCCCAGACCTGGTGGCACCATCAAACCCAAGCTGCTCCTGCAGAGAGAAGACCCAGTCCCCATTGCAGCAGGTGTAGTGACACCAGCTCAGGAGCAAACCTCCCACCCCAGCCACAGCACTTCCTCAGGCAGCCCCTAATTAGCAGCAAGGAGGGAGCAGGATGCTTCATTACCAGGAAAGCCTCTGCCAAGGTTCAGCTCAGCATTTCCCTGAGCAGGCTGTGTGGGCACAGGTGGCAGGGACTGCAGGAGTAGCTGCCAGGGCAGATGGCACCAGCTCCACCTCCTCCCATCCAACAGTGCCTGCAGATGCCCCAAGAACTGCTGGAAAGACAGCTGAGGGTGGGGACAGCTCTGCTGTGGCCAGGGCCACCACGAGAATGGCCATGAGCCACAGGCTGCTCAGCTCTGCAGACAGGGATGGGGTTGGTTGGGTGGTGTGAGGCTGCAGGAGGCTCAGGAGAAGGCTGCTGCTGAAGGAAAAGCTCCTCCTGGGCTGGGCCCAAGAGGCTGAGCAAGAGGAAGATAAAGACCACAGATAAAGCTAAAGAAAGATAAAGAGCACAGATAAAGAATGAGAGAATTGTCAGGGCTGGAAGGGAGCTCAAGGCTCAGCCAGCTCCAATCCCCCCTGCCATGGGCAGGGACACCTCACACCACAGCAGGTTGCTCACAGCCACCTCCAGCCTGGCTGCAAACACCTCCAGGGATGAGGCTGCCTGGGCACACTGCAGGCTCATGTTCTGCCTACCATCGACCAGGAGAAGGGAGGAGAAGGGAGGAGAAGGGAGGAGAAGGGAGGAGAAGGGAGGAGAAGGGAGGAGAAGGGAGGAGAAGGGAGGAGAAGGGAGGAGAAGGGAGGAGAAGGGAGGAGAAGGGAGGAGAAGGGAGGAGAAGGGAGGAGAAGGGAGGAGAAGGGAGGAGAAGGGAGGAGAAGGGAGGAGAAGGGAGGAGAAGGGAGGAGAAGGGAGGAGAAGGGAGGAGAAGGGAGGAGAAGGGAGGAGAAGGGAGGAGGAGAAGAGAGCAGGTTGGAAAAGACCTTTGAGATCATCCAGTCCAGCCTATCACCCAACACCATCTAATCAACTCAACCATGGCACCAAGTGCCTCATCCAGGCTCTTCCTAAACACCTCCAGGGATGGGGACTCCACCACCTCCCTGGGCAGCACATCCCAAGGGCCAATCTCTCCTTCTGGGAAGAACTTCTTCCTCACACCCAGCCTAAGGCAAACTGCAGGGAGACAACAACCAGCAGCAGGCAGGGAGGGTGGAGAGCAGCTTCAGCTTCCCCTTTTAGCTTCCAGCTCTGCCCCTTGGTTCTCTCACTGACCAGGAAAGAGATGCAAACAATAATAACAATAATGATCCCCAAGCTCCCAGTGCCAGCAGGGAAGGAGCTCAAACAGAAGTGGCAGGGATTAGCACAACAAGCTGGCGACAATCAAGTGCTTGGAGATCTTGAGGTGAAGAGCTGCAGCTAATAAGCCCCCAAGCAGGCAGAGGAAAATGTTTCTCCAGCTTAATAACAATAATCAGAGCGGTAGTGGCAAAATTGCTCTCTTGCAGCCCAGCAGAAAAGGGGGAACCCCCCCCCCCAAAGGAAAAAAAAGCGCCTTAAAAAAATGAGATCTAAAATAAAATGTGAAGTAAAATATGAAATATGAAATGTGAATATAAAATATACATCTAACATATGAAATATAAATCTAACATATAAAATCTAACATATAAAATATAAAATCTAACATATAAAATATAAAATCTAACATAGAAAATAGAAAATAGAAAATAGAAAATATATATAAAATGTAAAGTGAAATACAAAATATATAATAAAATATAACTATAAAACTAAATCTCAAATATAAAAGGAAAGAGAGAAATGAAACAAATGACATGAAAAATCAAATAAAAATGAAAAAGAAAATAAAAAAGAAACTTAAAAAAACGAAATGAAGCAAAAATAAAATAAAAAATAAAATAAAAAATAAAATAAAAATTAAAAATAAAATAAAAATGAAATTAAAATAAAAAATAAAATAAAAAATAAAATACAAAATAAAATAAAAATTAAAAATAAAATAAAAATGAAATAAAAATAAAAAATAAAATAAAAAATAAAATAAAAATTAAAATAAAATTAAAAATAAAATAAAAAAATACAAAATAAAATAAAATAAAAATAAAAAATAAAATGAAAAATAAAATAAGCATAAAAAATAAAAATAAAATGAAATAAAAATAAAAAATAAAATTAAAATTAAAAAATAAAAGAAAAATAAAAGAAAAAATAAAACAAAAATGACGTAAAAATAAATAAAAATAAAATTAAAAATTAACTAAAAGGTAATAAAAATCAATCAATCAATCAAATGTAGACAAAAAAATGAAACAAAAATGAAAAAATGGTTAAACAAAAAAAATAAAATTAAAAAGAAATAAAAATAAAATAAAAAATAAAATAAAAATAAACCAACAATGACATAAAAAATAAATAAAAATAAAAGTAAAAATGAAATAAAAGTTAATAAAAATAAATACATCAAATGTGGACAAAAAAATTAAACAAAAAATGAAAAAAATGGTTAAAGAAAAATAAAAAATTCAACAAAGATAAAATAAAACAAATGAAATAAAACAAAATAATAAAGAACAAAGAATAAAATAAAGTAAAATAATGAGAGAGGGGAGAGGGAGAGAGGGAGAGGGGAAGAGGGAGAGAGGGAGAGAGGAAAGAGGGAGAGAGGGAAGAGGGAGAGAGGGAAGAGGGAGAGAGGGAAGAGGGAGAGAGGGAGAGAGGGAGAGAGGGAGAGAGGGAGAGAGGGAGAGAGGGAGAGAGGGAGAGAGGGAGAGAGGGAGAGAGGGAGAGAGGGAGAGAGGGAGAGAGGGAGAGAGGGAGAGAGGGAGAGAGGGAAGAGGGAGAGAGGGAGAGAGGGAGAGAGGGAGAGAGGGAAGAGGGAGAGAGGGAAGAGGGAGAGAGGGAAGAGGGAGAGAGGGAAGAGGGAGAGAGGGAAGAGGGAGAGAAGGAGAGAGGAAAGAGGGAGAGAGGGAAGAGGGAGAGAGGGAAGAGGGAGAGAGGGAAGAGGGAGAGAGGGAAGAGGGAGAGAGGGAAGAGGGAGAGAGGGAAGAGGGAGAGAGGGAAGAGGGAGAGAGGGAAGAGGGAGAGAAGGAGAGAGGAAAGAGGGAGAGAGGAAAGAGGGGAGAGAGGGAGAGAGGGAGAGAGGGAGAGAGGGAGAGAGGGAGAGAGGGAGAGAGGGAGAGAGGGAGAGAGGGAGAGAGGGAGAGAGGGAGAGAGGGAGAGAGGGAGAGAGGGAGAGAGGGAGAGAGGGAGAGAGGGAAGAGGAAAAGGAATGCTCCTGGAGCAGCTTTTGCTGAGGGCTTCTTGCACCCTGCCAGCTCCTCTGCAGGGCTTGCCTGCCTCTGAGCCCAGCAGCCCCTGCCCCTGAAGCTGGGCCACCAAGAGGCCACCAGACAGGGGCTCTGCTGGGCACAGGGTTCCTCCCTCCCAGGGCTGAAGCTTTCATCACAAGAGGAATTTTGCCGAGGAGGAGGATGATCCAGAGCACCCCCCAGAGTGAGAGGGATGTGGGGGGAGGCCATTCCTGGCGGCTCCCCAGTCCCAGCCAGGCTGCCTGCTGAAGGCAGAAGGGGTTTGCCAGCCTGGCCCTGCTCCAGCTGCCAGGGGAGTCCATCCCTGCTCCAAACAGGCAGAGGAAAACAATCAGAGGAGCACAGCCAGCAGCTTGATTGCGGCTGGTAGGGGGGAGATGGGGGTGGGATGTACCTGATTCATGGCTCACAGCATCTCCAGTGACAGGAATGGGCCAGGAACTGGGGGGGGGAGGGAGAAAGGCTAACGATGCACAACAGCCACACTCCAGACAGACACAGCCAGGGAGCCCTGCAGCAGGGACCACAGGCAGGAGAAAAGAAAGCCAGGAAGGGACTTTGATGGAATCATGAGAATCAACCAGGCTGGAAAAGACCTCAGGGATCATCAAGTCCAACCTGCTACCTAACACCTCCTGGCAACTAAACCGTGGCTCCAAGCCCTCTTTACGAGGGCTTGTGGTGACAGGACAAGGGGGGATGGACTGAAGCTTGAGGAGGGCAGATTGAGGCTGGAGATGAGGAAGAAATTCTTTCCAGGGAGGGTAGGGAGGCACTGGAACAGGTTGCCCAGGGAGGCTGTGGCTGCCTCCTCCCTGGAGGTGTTCAAGATCAGGTTGGATGAAGCCTTGAGCAAGCTGGGCTGGTGGGAGGTGTCCCTGCCCATGGCAGGGGGGTTGGAACTGGCTGAGCCTTGAGGTCCCTTCCAACCCTGGCAATGATTCTCTGATTCTCTGAAAGAATTTCTTCTTGATCTGCACTCTGAGGATGAAGATCTAAAGAGGAAGATGTAACCATGGTGACTTCACTGTGGGACCCCCTGGGCCAGCCAAGGGGGTGAAGAGAAGAATTGCTCAGGGTCCTGGGGCAGCAGCTCAGGTCACTGAGGTGGGAGGTTGAAGCCATCCAATGAATCAATCAAAGCAAGCCCAGCCCAGGGTGCTGAGCTTGAGCCTCCTGGAGGAGCAGCAAGGCCCTAGCACCAGCACAGCCTCCACGAGCCTGTCCTGCTGCCGTCCAGCTGCTGTGGCAGGCTTCGAGGGCAGAGGGGGAGGCAGAGCCCCGGGGAGGCAGAGCCCCGGGGAGGGAGCCGGGCGTGCGGCTGGGCGGCAGCGCCCGGCATGAATTGTGCATGAGGCGAGCCGCCCGTTGCCATGGCGATGGGGAGGCTGCTGCTCCAGCCCAGGCTCGCCTCTGCGCGCTCACTCCCCTCCCCAAGCCCACCCTCCCTGCCATCAATATTCATTGCATCAGCCAGGGCGTGCTCGGGGAGGGAGAAGGAGCTGCCTGCTGCCCTGCTCCGAGCGCCACGGCGGAGCCAGGCGGCCCCCAGCAGCAGGAAGGAACCATCCCAGGATCCAGGGTGGGACAGACCTCAGAGATCACAGAACCATAGAAGCAACCAGGGTGGGACAGACCTCAGAGACCACAGAATCATAGAATCAACCAGGGTGGGAAAGACCTCAGAGATCATCAAGTCCAAGCTGTCAGCCAACACCTCCTGACAACTAAACCATGGCTCCAAGTGCCACATCCAATCCCCTCTTGAACACCTCCAGGGATGGGGACTCCACCACCTCCCTGGGCAGCACATCCCAATGGCCAATCTCTCTCCCTGGGAAGAACTTTCTCCTCCCCTCCAGCCTAAACTTCCCCTGGCACAGCTTGAGACTGTGACATCCACAACCTCCCTGGGCAACCTGTGCCAGTGTCTCCCCACCCTCACTGTAGAGAATCCCTTCCTAACACCCAGCCTCATCATGTGCTACACCCAGGAGCTGGAGACAGAGAGAGGGGAGTGAGCAAGGTGGAGGTGGTGCTGGGGGTGGGCAGGGCAGGGTGGGGCAGGGGGGAGTTGGAAGCAGCTTGTGTTCTTGGGTCTGAAACATCAAAGCCACTCTTGCACATCAAACACCACCTCAGAAGACAAAAGTAATCTGCCAGCAGCCCCCTGCCAGAGCAGCTCTGGGCAGGCTCTGCCAGCTCCCAGGCACTGGGAGAAGTCACAGCACAGCACCACAGCCTGGTAGGGGTTGGAAGGGACCTCTAGAGGACATCCAGTCCAACCCCCCTGCCAGGGCAGGGCCACCTAGAGAAGGTCCCCCAGGGACACAGCCAGGCAGGTTTGAAGGTCCTCAAGGCAGGGGCACCTAGAGAAGGTCCCCAGGGACACAGCCAGGCAGGTTTGAATGTCCCCAAGGCAGCAGCACCTAGAGAAGGTCCCCAGGGACACAGCCAGGCAGGTTTGAATGTCCCCAAGGCAGGGGCACCTAGAGAAGTTCCCCCAGGGACACAGCCAGGCAGGTTTGAATGTCTCCAAGGCAGGGGCACCTGGAGAAGGTCCCCAGGGACACAGCCAGGCAGGTTTGAATGTCCCCAAGGCAGGGGCACCTAGAGAAGGTCCCCAGGGACACAGCCAGGCAGGTTTGAATGTCCCCAAGGCAGGGGCACCTAGAGAAGGTCCCCAGGGACACAGCCAGGCAGGTTTGAATGTCTCCGGAGTCTCTACCAGAGGAGTTTGGAAGCAGGTTTGGAACCAAGGGCTGTGAGCAAGCCGCCAGCCTCCCCAGCAGGCTGCCACTGCCCTCCCAGCTCATCCCAGGACACCCAGAGCCCCCCAGCACCACACAGAACCAGCAGCCCAGAGCAGGGTCCTGCCCTGAGGAGAAGCAGAAGGTCCAGGAGGGTGGAGGCAGGGAGGGGGGGGATGGATGGCAGCCCAGCCCCAGCCCGGGTGGAGGCAGGGGGGGACGGATGGCAGCCCGGCCACAGCCCACGCCAGGGAGGGAGGCGAAGGCAAAGCATAAAAACCTCCCTGGATTGTTTCATCCTGCTCCCACCTGCAGAGACCAGGCTCTGCAGACCTGGGTGTTTACAAATCAGGGAGATGAGAGAGCAGAGCAGGGCAAGGAGAGGGCTGCTGCATGCCAGGAGGGAGAGTCAGCTCCTCAGCAGCCACGGCAGGGCCAAAGCCAGCACTCAGCTGCACGAAGCCCAGCAGGCTGCCCTTGGACAACCTTCCCCAGGTCCCAGGCTGGCACTTTGCAAGGTCTTCTCCTGCTCTTTAGAAGGAGCTTGCTCTTTGGAGGGGCTGGGGGCAGGATGAGAATGGATGGAAGCTTGAAGAGGGCAGATTAAGACTGGAGATCAGGAAGGAATTCTTTGCAGTGAGGGTAGGGAGACACTGGGACAGGTTGGATGTCCCCTCCCTGGAGATGTTCAGGGCCAGGTTGAATGAGGGCTTCAGCAAGCTGGGCTGGTGGGAGGTGTCCCTGCCCATGGCAAGGGGCTTGGAACTGGATGAGCTTTAAGGTCCCTTCAGCCCCAGAGGGTCTCAGCCAGCATCATGCCTCCTGTGGCTCCCTTGGCTCTCCCACTGCACTTCACATCACAGAATCACCAAGGCTGGGAGAGACCTCAGAGATCATCAAGTCCAACCTGCCCCCAGAGACCTCCTGACTAAACCCTGGCACCAAGTGCCACCTCCAATCCCCTCTTGAACACCTCCAGGGACATGAAGCATTGAACATGACAACTGCATCCCCTCAGCCTCCTTTCCTCCAGAGAGCTGCAGGGAATAAAACAGAACAGAACAGAATAGACCAGACCAGACCAGGTTGGAAGAGGCCTTCAAGATCATCAAGTCCAACCTATCACCCAACACCATCTGATCAACTCAACCATGGCTCCCAGTGCCACATCCAATCCCCTCTTGAACACCTCGAGGGCTGGGGACTCCACCACCTCCCTGGGCAGCACATCCCAAGGGCCAATCTCTCTCTCTGGGAAGAACTTTCTCCTCACCTCCAGCATAAACCTCCCCTGGCACAGCTTGAGAATGTGTCCTCTTGTTCTGGTGCTGCTTGCCTGGGAGAAGAGCCCAACCCCCACCTGGCTCCAACCTCCCTGCAGGGAGCTGGAGAGAGCAAGAAGGTCTCCCCTGAGCCTCCTCTTCTCCAGGCTAAGCAACCCCAGCTCCCTCAGCCTCTCCTCCCAGGGCTGTGCCCCAGACCCCTCCCCAGCTCTGTTGCCCTTCTCTGGACACCTTCCAGCAGCTCAACCTCTTTCCTAACCTGAGGAGCCCAGAGCTGGACACAGGACTCCAGGTGTGGCCTGAGCAGTGCTGAGCACAGGGGTAGGAGCTGGCAGGGATGCAGCAGGTACCAGACACCAACTTCAGCATGGCCTGGCCAGGGGGAAGAGAAGACCAAACAAACTAAATGCTGCTCCTTGGTCACATTGCCCTGAGACTAAAAGCCACTTCTGGGAGAGGGGAGGTTGAGCTGTTGGGGGTGGGGCGGGGGGGGGGGGAGCAAGGCAAGATTGGCATCTGCAGCCAAGGACCTGCTGCAGGGAGGGGGGGGAAAGGAACACCTCTGCCTGGGGCCCCCAGCTCCTCCCTCCCCTTCCAACACTTCAGCCACATAACATGAAAGTGCATAAATTGATCCCCAAGAGAAAGCTCAAACCCTCCCTGCAAATGGAGAAGAAAATGCTCTCCAGAGATCAAAAGTGGTGTCTAATAACAGCTGCTACCTTATCTGCAGCTCAGGGTTTGAAGAGCTATGTTTAGCACCTCTCCCCTCTCCAGAGCAACCCTGGAGCTGTCTGAGCATGCTGGGCTGAAGCAGCCTTTGCTGTGCTGCTCAGGGGGCAAATCCCAGGCAGGGAAACAGCCTGCCTCCCACTGCAGCAAGGGGCAACAAAGCCAGGCTGGGGGGAGGGGGGGGTTAGAGCCTGGGGGTGAAGCTCCACAAGCAGCCCCCAGTTCTGCCTCCTCAGGTGATGCCTCACTGGCCCAGGTGCAAATGGAGGGGAAGGGGAGAGAGAGAGGGGAAGGGGAGAGAGAGAGGGGAAGGGGAGAGAGAGAGGGGAAGGGGAGAGAGAGAGGGGAAGGGGAGAGAGAGAGGGGAAGGGGAGAGAGAGAGGGGAAGGGGGAGAGAGAGAGGGGAAGGGGAGAGAGAGAGGGGAAGGGGAGAGAGAGAGGGGAAGGGGAGAGAGAGAGGGGAAGGGGAGAGAGAGAGGGGAAGGGGAGAGAGAGAGGGGAAGGGGAGAGAGAGAGGGGAAGGGGAGAGAGAGAGGGGAAGGGGAGAGAGAGAGGGGAAGGGGAGAGAGAGAGGGGAAGGGGAGAGAGAGAGGGGAAGGGGGAGAGAGAGAGGGGAAGGGGAGAGAGAGAGGGGAAGGGGAGAGAGAGAGGGGAAGGGAAGGGAGAGGGGAAGGGGAGGGAGAGGGGAAGGGGAGGGAGAGGGGAAGGGGAGGGAGAGGGGAAGGGGAGAGAGAGGAATAGAATAGAATAGAATAGAATAGAATAGAATAGAATAGAATAGAATAGAATAGAATAGAATAGAATAGAATAGAATAGAATAGAATTAACCAGGTTGGAAGAGACCTTTGAGATCACCAAGTCCAACCTCTCACCCAGCACCATCTGATCAACTAAACCATGGCTCCAAGGGCCTCATCCAGGCTCTTCCTAAACACCTCCAGGGATGGGGACTCCACCACCTCCCTGGGCAGCACATCCCCATGGCCAAGCTCTCTTCCTGAGAAGAACTTCTTCCTAAGATCCAGCCTAAACCTCCCCTGGCACAGAAACAGGAGCAAGAAAAGAAAGGGGAGACTCACAGAATGGGATGGGTTGGAGAGGACCTTAAAGTCTAGCTCCAAGCCCCCTGCCATGGGCAGGGACACCTCCCACCAGCACAGGTTGCTCAAGGTCTTATCCAATCTGCCCTTGAACACCTCCTGGGAGGGAGCATCCACAGCCTCCCTGGGCAACGTGTGTCTCACCACCCTCACTGCATCACCCACAAGGATGAGCAGAGGGCTGGAGCTGCTCTGCTATGAGGACAGACTGAGAGAGTTGGGGATGTTCAGTCTGGAGAGGAGAAGGCACTGAGGAGACCTTCTTGTGGCTTTCCAGGATCTGAAGGGGGCTACAAGAAAGCTGGGGAGGGACTTTTGAGGGTGTCAGGGAGGGATAGGACTGGGGGGGGGAATGGAGCAAAACCAGAAATGGGGAGATGCAGATTGGATGTGAGGAAAAAGTTGTTCCCCAGGAGGGTGGTGAGAGCCTGGCACAGGTTGCCCAGGGAGGTGGTGGAAGCCTCCTGCCTGGAGGTGTTTGCAGCCAGGCTGGAGGTGGCTGTGAGCAACCTGCTGTGGTGTGAGGTGTCCCTGCCCATGGCAGGGGGTTGGAGCTGGCTGAGCCTTGAGGTCCTTTCCAACCCTGACAATGATTCCCTGATTCTATGAAAGACTTTCTTCCTGATCTCCACTCTGAGGATGAAGATCTAAAGAGGAAGGTGTAACCATGGTGACTTCACTGTGGGACCCCCTGGGCCAGGTAAAGGATGAAGAGAAGGACTGCTCAGGGTCCTGGGGCAGCAGCTCAGGTCACTGAGGTGGGAGGTTGAAGCCATCCAATGAATCAATCAAAGCAAGCCCAGCCCAGGGTGCTGAGCTTGAGCCTCCTGGAGGCTCAAAAGAGCAGCTCAGGTCACTGAGGTGGGAGGCTGAAGTCCCATCCTGGAGAAGCCAGTGGCAGGCTGTGCTGCAGCAAAGCCTTGGGGAAGGTGAAGGCTGCAGGTGATTAAAAGTGAGCAGCTGCTGAGAAGCCTGCTACACAGATTTCACCTTGTGCAGGGAGAGAGAGGGAATGATTTCCTTTCCCCCTGCTCTGTGATGTGTGGCAAGGCCTCCCACCACGCTCCAGTGCTCCCAGTCCCTCCTGGCTGAGCCCTGAGCCTGGCCTGGCACAGCCTGAGGTGCAGCACCGCTCCCCCAGCTCAGCCTGTCCCCAGCTGGCCTCTGCCTGCCTGCTCTGGGACAGGCAACCCAGTGCCCCTCTGGGGGGTGCAAACCTCTCCCTGCTCCCCACCATGCTTCACACACGAGGCTGGGGCTTAGAAGGGAGCTCTGGAGCTCAGCTAAGTCCTGCCAGAGCAGGGTCACCCAGAGCAGGCTGCACAGGTTGGCATCCGCAGGTGGAGACTCCACCACCTCCCCGGGCAGCCTGCTCCAGGGCTCCAGGAGCCTCCAGTTCCTCCTCATGTTAAGGTGGAACTTCCTATGGACTGGTTTGTGCCTGTTGCCCCTTGTCCTGCCCCTGGGCACCACTGAAACAAGCCTGGCCCCATCCTCCTGCCAGCCACCCTTGAGGTATTGATCAGCACTGATGAGATCCTCCTCGCTCAGTCTGCCCCAAGGCCCTTTCAACCTTTTCCCCCCTCCCATCCTCAGCAGAGGAGATGTTCCTCAGCACAGCAAGGCTTGGGAGGGGAATACTGACAGCCAAGCAAGCAGGAGAGCACCTCCCTGGAGCCACCACCACCACCACCAGCCTGGGCCATCCCATGCTCCAAACACACCTCCACTCCAGGGAGCAGCCCTTCCCCACACACAGCTCCAGGCGTGGGAGAGCCTTGGGGCTGGGAAAAGCACAAGTGTGAAAGGAAGGGAAGCGTGGGGTGGGCAGGGAAAGTCCAGGGGGCTGCAGAATGCATCTGTGGGCAGGCAGGAAGGGAGGGGGAAATAAATAGAGCTGAGCAGCTGGGGCTGCAGCTCCTTCTGCTTCTGGCTGAGCTCAGCCCCACCACGAAGCCTGCAGCCTGACTTCATCCTGCAGCATCCAGGGCTCAGGACAGGACAGAACAGAACACAACAGAACAGAACAGACCAGACCAGGTTGGAAAAGACCTTTGAGATCATCAAGTCCAACCTCTCACCCAACACAATCTGATCAACCAAACCATGGCACCAAGCTCCCCATCCAGTCTCCTCTTAAACACCTCCAGGGATGGTGACTCCACCACCTCCCTGGGCAGCACATCCCAATGGCCAATCTCTCCTCCTAGGAAGAGCTTCTTCCTCACCTCCAGCCTGAACCTCCCCTGGCACAGCTTGAGACTGTGGCCTCTTGTTCTGGTGCTGCTTGCCTGGGAGAAGAGACCAACCCCCACCTGGCTACAGCCTCCCTTCAGGGAGTTGGAGAGAGCAAGAAGGTCTCCCCTGAGCCTCCTCTTCTGCAGGCTAAGCAACCCCAGCTCCCTCAGCCTCTCCTCCCAGGGCTGTGCTTCAGCCAGAAGAGAAATGGGCTGGGAGTAGCAGCCAGAGCCTGCTGGTGCTTGCTGGACAAAGGGAATGACACTGAGGAGCTTGTGGTCAGTTAGGCTTTCATGGCTTGCCCCCCAGGACAGCCAAGCATCTCCTCCCCTGTGCCCCTGACAGACATCCTTGGAGAAACTACAAGCCCAGAGCTGCTTCTCTCCAACAGGGACTGGAGAAGGAGAGGCTCAGAGTGAATGTGGCAGCAGCAGGAGGGTTTGGACAGCAAACATCTCCTGAGGCATGGAACAGCCCCAAGCTCCTCACTGCCACCACGCAGCAAGGTTCAGCTCTGGGGCTGCAGGCAGGCTGTGGGCAGAGGGAATAAAGCAGGGGGGAAGAACCTCCAATGACTTCTGAGCCCTCAGGCAATTATCTTCCCCTTAGCACAGGCTAGTGGCCAGAGGAAGATGTCCAACAGCATGATGAGGTGGTAATTAAAACCAATCACCTAAGGAAGGACAACAATCTCCTCCTGGGGAAGGATCAAACCAGAGTAGGGCTGCTGAGACACAGCTCAGGCACAGCCAAGGAGCACCACAGCCAGGTCAAGCCTCTCCCCACACCCTGCCAGGAGCCCCTGGAGCAGAAAGGGAGCTGAGGAGAGGACATCCAGCAGCCAGCTGAAAGGCAGTGCCCGGGACTGGGAGCCCTGGAGGATTAATCCACTAAGCTGTGTCCTAAGCAGGCTCAAAGAGCCACCTGCAGCAGCATTTCCTCCACCTCACTGCCATGCCTGGGGCCAGTCCTGCCAAGGCTGCATTGAAGGGGCTGCCAGGCACAAGGGAGCATTTCCCCCCCCTGTTTAATTTCTCCTCTCCTGCTTGGCTGCTGCTGTTCTGCATCCAGAACTGAGTGCTCGGCGCTGCCTCCCTCGGCAAGGTGCCACAGGCCAGGCCACCAGCGCTCCACCCGGGCTTGCCAAAAGGCAAGGTGGGTGTCCAGCCCCCCCTCAGCCCTCATGGGTGCTGCCAAACCCAGCAGAGAGAGGCCCCACAGCTGGCTGATGCCATCATTAAGCCAGCTCAGAGCAAAAGAGCTGCAGCTCAGCGCCCTGCTGACCTGCCCTGACTCTCCTGCTCCCCCAGCGCTGCTTGCTGAAGGAAGATGTAGCTCTGAGGTGAGGACAGACCCCTCCACTTGAATCAGAAAGCTGTTGGGGACAGGAAGAAGCCCAAACCTGCCAGGCCAAGGAGCTGGTGAGAGCAGAAGGGGCTAAAGAGGGTGCTGGAGGCTGTGCTCCCCCAGGAGGGGTGGGAGAGCAGCGCGGGTGGAGAGCGGCGATGAGAGAGTGAGAGGAAACGGCCTCAAGCTGCACCCAAGGAGGTTCAGGGGGGATGCTAGGAGCAATTTCTTTGCTGCAGGGGTGGTCAGGCACGGGAACAGGCTGCCCAGGGAGGTGGGGGAGGGCCCATCCCTGGAGGTGGTCAAGACAAGTGCGGATGTGGCGCTGGGGGCCGTGGTGGGGTCGGGTTGGATGTTGGACTGGATGACCTTAGAGGCCTTTTCCAACCAAAACAGCTCCATGGTTCTATGGCACTGCTTGGCCCCTGCCTCATCCTGCTGATCCCCTCCTCTGCAGCCTGGCTTCAGGGCCCTGAGAGGACTCCCTGCTCCCCTGCCCCCCTCAGAGCAAGCCAGGACAGCCGCCCTGCCTCCCGCACGCGACCGCACCGAGGGATGCTGCAAGCAAGCAGGAATCCAACCTCCCAGCACAGATGCTGCTGCAAGAACACAGCAAGGGGGAGGAGGGAGGACCCTCCAAATCCTCCCCCACCATTTAATTCACCCCAGGGGATGCAGGAAAACAAAGCCCACCCTGCTTGCTCCCCCCACCACCACCCTGCCCCACACCTGCCAACCTCCCGCCCTCCAAAACAACTCCTGCCCTAGGGGGGCTGCAGCTGAGCCAACATCCACCCCCTCCCCAGCTCCCCAAGCTCCTGCTGCAGCTGAGGAGGAGAATTAGGCAGCTTGGATGCCATGGAGCAGTTGCTGAGCTGGGAGAAGGCAGGAGCCTTCCTGGAGCGCTGCTTTGAAGTCAGCCAAGCCTTAAGACCCTACCAGAGCTAACCAGCCCAGTGCCCAGCTGGGGGGACGTGGGAGCTGTGGGAAAAGCAGGGAGTTAACAGCACTTAATGGCCTGGGCTCAGAGAGAAGCAGAGCCCACTCCATAAATCAATGTTGGGACTGCCAAGATGATTAGGGGACCAGAAAGGGCTACAAAGATGCTGAGGGGAGCAGAACAGCTCTGTGGTGAGGAAAGGCTGAGAGGATTGGGGCTTCTTGGTCTGGGAGAGAGGAGGATCTCATCAATGCTGATCAATAACCTCAAGGGTGGCTGCCAGGAGGATGGGGCCAGGCTTTTGGTGGTGCCCAGGGGCAGGACAAGGGGTGACAGGCACAAACCTGAGCATAGGTAGTTCCATCTTAACATGAGGAGGAACTTCTTCAAGGCCGATGGAGGCCTGGAGCAGGCTGCCCAGGGAGGTGGTGGAGTCTCCATCCCTGGAATCATTCAAAGCCCACCTGGCTGTGTGCCTGTGTGACCTCCCTAGGTCACTCTGTGGGGTAGTTTCAGGTTATGCCTAGAAGCTTTTCCCCTGAGATTGGGCTCAGTGATGTCCAGACCCTGGAAGAGGCTGCCCAGGGGGGTGGTGGAGTCTCCATCCCTGCAGTCTCCATCCCTGGAGTCATTCAAAGCCCACCTGGCTGTGTGCCTGTGTGACCTCCCTAGGTGGCTCTGTGGAGTAGATTTAGGCTATGCCTAGAAACTTTTCCCCTGAGATTAGGCTCAGTGATGTCCAGACCCTGGAAGAGGCTGCCCAGGGTGGTGGTGGAGTCTCCATCCCTGCAGTCTCCAGCCCTGCAGTCATTCAAAGCCCACCTGGCTGTGCTCCTGTGTGACCTCCCTGGGTGACTCTCTGTGGCAGTTTCAGGCTATGCCTAGAAGCTTTTCCACTGAGATTGGACTCAGTGATGTCCAGACCCTGGAAGAGGCTGCCCAGGGTGGTGGTGGAGTCTCCAGCCCTGCAGTCTCCATCCCTGCAGTCTCCATCCCTGAGTCATTCAAAGCCCACCTGGCTGTACTCCAGGTGACTCTGTGGGGTAGTTTCAGGCTATGCCTAGAGACTTTTCCCCTGAGATTGGGCTCAGTGATGTCCAGACCCTGGAAGAGGCTGCCCAGGGAGGTGGTGGAGTCTCCATCCCTGCAGTCTCCAGCCCTGCAGTCATTCAAAGCCCACCTGGCTGTGCTCCTGTGTGACATCCCTGGGTGACTCTCTGTGGCAGTTTCAGGCTATGCCTAGAAGCTTTTCCCCTGAGATTGGGCTCAGTGATGTCCAGACCCTGGAAGAGGCTGCCCAGGGTGGTGGTGGAGTCTCTGTCCCTGCAGTCTCCATCCCTGCAGTCCCCATCCCTGCAGTCTCCATCCCTGAGTCACTCAAAGCCCACCTGGCTGTACTCCAGGTGACTCTGTGGGATAGTTTCAGGCTATGCCTAGAGACTTTTCCCCTGAGATTGGGCTCAGTGATGTCCAGACCCTGGAAGAGGCTGCCCAGGGGGGTGGTGGAGTCCCCAGCCCTGGAAGTGTTGAAGGAACCTGTGGCCAGGGCACCTGGGGCCACGCTTTAGTGGCCATGCTGGGGTTGGGTTGATGGTTGGCCTGGATGATCTCAGAAGGGTTTTCTTTCCCCCACCTGAAACAATCCTATGGCTCTGGGCAGCCTGCTGTAGGTGTGAGGTCTCCTTGCCCATGGCAGGGTCTGGCTGAGCCTTGAGGTCCCTTCCAGCACAGCCTGAGGTGCAGCACCGCTCCCCCAGCTCAGCCTGTGCCCAGCTGGCCTCTGCTGCCTGCTTCGGGACAGGCAACCCAATGCCCCTCTGGGGGGTGCAAACCTCTCCCTGCTCCCCACCATGCCTCACACACGAGGCTGGGGGTTAGAAGGGAGCTCTGGAGCTCAGCTAAGTCCTGCCAGAGCAGGGTCACCCAGAGCAGGCTGCACAGGTTGGCATCCACAGGTGGAGACTCCACCACCTCCCCGGGCAGCCTGCTCCAGGGCTCCAGCAGCCTCCAGTTCCTCCTCATGTTAAGATGGAACTTCCTATGGACTGGTTTGTGCCTGTTGCCCCTTGTCCTGCCCCTGGGCACCACTGAAACAAGCCTGGCCCCATCCTCCTGCCAGCCACCCTTGAGGTATTGATCAGCACTGATGAGATCCTCCTCGCTCAGTCTGCCCCAAGGCCCTTTCAAGGGACTGGCTGAGCCTTGAGGTCCCTTCCAACCCTGCCTGTCCTGTGACTCTCTTGGGCTTGCCTCCTTTGGCAGCCCACCAAGGGTGGTAGTTTTCCATCTCCTGGAGGGGGGGGGGGAGGACCAGAGATCTTTTTGGGGAGGATGTCATCTGCCTGGGGCTGGGCTGCTAATAGTTTGGAGCCCTGAGCTGAGAGTGAACACCTACGTGGGGGTTTATTTTTGCTCTGGATGGCTCCTCTGCTCCCATTCTCGGTTAATCACATCTCATCTGCCGCTCCCCCGCCCCCTTCCCCACCCCCACCCCGAGCAGCAGAGAGAGAGCAGCAACAAACCTGGCAGGAACTGCCTGCTGCTTGCTGCTGCCTTCCTATCTGCACGTGAAAACTCGGGGAGGGGGCTGGGGAAGGGACCTGAGCAGGCTGCCAGCAGCACCCAGAGAGCTCTGCAAGCCTGGCTCTCACACAGCCTGAGACCTGGCAGGGCTGGAAGGGAGCTCAAGGCTCAGCCAGTTCCAAACCACTGCCCATGGGCAGGGACACCTCACACCGCAGCAGGTTGCTCACAGCCACCTCCAGCCTGGCTGCAAACACCTCCAGGCAGGAGGCTTCCACCACCTCCCTGGGCAACCTGTGCCTGGGCACCCACAGCAGCTTGCCCAGGAGCACAAAGGCCAGGGGGGATTGGAAGCTCTCCAGAGAAGGAGACTCCAGCACCTCCCTGGGCAGCCTGTGCCAGGCTCTCACCACCCTCCTGGGGAACAACTTCTTCCTCACATCCAATCTCAATCTCCCCACTTCCAGTTCTGTTTCATTCCCCTCCAGTCCTATCACCCAGTCCAACCCCCCTGCTCCACAGGGCTCCCACAGCAGCTTGCCCAGAATCACAAAGGCCAGGGGGGATTGGAAGCACTCCAGAGCAGGAGACTCCACAACCTCCCTGGGCAGCCTGCTCCAGGGCTCCAGCAGCCTCCCAGCAAAGAATTTTCCCCCTTCCAGGCTTCCAGGCTGCACCTATTGCCCCTCCTCCTGTCACTGGGCACCAGTGAGAAAAGTCTGACCCCATCCCCTTGCCCCTCAGCCTTTAGCTGTTGATCTCCTCTCATCCAATCTGAATCTTCCCACTTCTAGTTTTGCTCCATCCCCCCCAGTCCTATCACTCCCTGACACCCTCAAAACTCCCTCCCCAGCTTTCCTGTAGCCCCCTTCAGATCCTGGAAGGCCACAATGAGGTCTCCTGGGAACCTTCTCCTCTCCAGACTGCACAACCCCAACTCCTTCAGTCTGTCCTCACAGCAGAGCAGCTCCAGCCCTCTGCTCCTCCTCCTGGCCCTGCTCTGGACACCTTCCAGCCCCTCCAGATCCTTCCTGTAGTAGGAACTCCAGAACTGGACACAGTGCTCCAGGTGAGGTCTCACCAGAGCAGAGTAGAGCTGAGCTCCTCTGAGGACATTACCTGAGCACAGCCTCCCCTGCCTGCACCAAACAGCTCCTGAAGCCCCTGGCTGGTACCAGCATGGCCTCAAAAAGCAGGCTGCAGAGAATTCATTCAGGTTGGAAAAGACCTTGAAGATCACTGAGTCCAACCACCATGACCCCCAAACTGCATCCTGAAGCACCACCCCTACACCTTCTTGAGCACCTCCAGGGCTGGGGACTCCACCACCTCCTGCTCCAACCCCTGACCACTCTTGCAGCAAAGGAATTGTTCCCAATCTCCAACCCAAGCCTCCCCTGGTGCACCTTGAGGCCATTCCCTACAGGTCTGGGAGGCCAAAAGGCTTTGGCAAGCCCAGGTGTGAGGTGCTGGTGAGTCCACTGCTCCTCAGGCACCAGGGGATCCATAGATGAGTGCCACCAGTCCAGGGGAAATGGAGAGAGCCTTTACTCTGCAACCTCTGCCAGCCTCTAAGGTCACCACACATCCTACCCTGGAGAGGTTCCTACCTGCTTTGTGCCCATCTAACCACCACCATAACCCACTCCAGGCCTTCCCCAGCAAGCCCAAGACCGGCTGAAGCAGTGGAGAGTCCCAAGGAGACACTCCCCAGAGCACACATCCCTCCCTGCTTGGCCTTGCCCTCAGGGCAGGGAGGATGCAGCCTCAAGCTCCAGGTCCCACAGGCTGAAACAAAGCACCTCCCTCACTGCCCTCCTCTGGGATGCCCTGTTGCCACACCAAAACCCCCCAGGAGGACCAGGGGAGGCAGAACACAGCTCCTGACTCTTTCCTCATGCTGCCAGTCCATCCCCTTCTCGTGAGCTTTCCCTGCAGCTCCACCACACACACATTCCATTTAGGGGGGGTGTGGGGGTTTGCTCTGTTCTTCCAGAGCAGGAAACCTTTCTGCACCTCCTCTTCACCCCCCTTTCCCCTTGCCAACATCCAGGAAGACCCTTAGAGGACAAAGAAGAGCTTGAGCAGCTCCAGCACTGCTGCTCTGAAGGGAAAGCTCTCATTCTCCGCTCCCCTTCCCTCCCACAGCCTCAGCAGCTGAGCCACTACAGCTCCACAGAGTGCTGGAGCACACCAAACCAGCCCTCCCCTCTTCCCAGCCCTTCTCCACTTCCACCACAGCCACCCAGGAAACCTTCTGTGGAGCAAAAGGCAACGAGGGGCTGGGGCTGTGCCCTCCCTCCCTCCCTGCCACTTCTGCAGCCCCCTTGGGGCAGGGCTGAGGGCGAGGGGAGGGCACCGGCAAAGCTGCCGGCTCGCCCTGGGCACAGAGTGCCAGGCAGTCAGCTGCAAAGTAGATCACTGGGTCAGGAGGTGAGGTTCCAGCAGCAGCAGCAGCAGCTGTGGGAGGCAGGAGAGGCTGAGGCAGTTTGCTCTGCAGCGCAGGGAGCGGCAGGAGGGCACTCACCGTCGCGCGGCGTCGGCGGCGTCTGCGTGAAGTAGCTGTTGGGCTTGTCTGCAAGGGAACAGAGCACAGGGGGCTGTCAGCAGGTCCTCATCCCTCCTCCTCCTCCTCCCATCCCATCCCATCCCACCCCTCCCAGATTTCCAGCCACAGCTCCCCAGACCCCCAGTTCATAGAATCACTAAGGTTGGAAGAGACCTCAGAGAGCATCAAGTCCAAGCTGGCACCCAACAGCTCCTGACTGCTAAACCATGGCTCCAAGTGCCACATCCAAGCCCCTCCTGAACACCTCCAGGGATGGGGACTCCACCACCCCCCTGGGCAGCACATCCCAATGGCCAACAACTCTCTCTGGGAAGAACTTTCTCCTCACCTCCAGCCTAAACTTCCCCTGGCACAGCTTGAGACTGTGGCCTCTTGTTCTGGTGCTGCTTGCCTGGGAGAAGAGACCAACCCCCACCTGGCTACAACCTCCCTGCAGGGAGTTGGAGAGAGCAAGAAGGTCTCCCCTGAGCCTCCTCTTCTGCAGGCTAAGCAACCCCAGCTCCCTCAGCCTCTCCTCACAGGGCTGTGCTCCAGACCCCTCCCCAGCTTTCTTGCCCTTCTCTGGACACCTTCCAGCACCTCAACATCTTTCCTAGCCTGAGGATCCCAGAACTGGGCACAGGACTCAAGGTGTGGCCCGAGCAGTGCTGAGCACAGGGCAGGATGACCTCCCTGCTCCTTCTGGCCACACTGTTCCTGCTGCAGGCCAGGATGCCCTTGGCCTTCTTGGCCCCCTGGGCACACTGCTGGCTCATGTTCAGCCTACTATCACCAGTACCCCCAGGTCCCTCTCTGCCTGGCTGCTCTCAGCCTCTCAGACCCCAGCTTGTAATTCACATCCTTCCTCCCCACCCAAGCAGCTTGGGAGCCAGCATTTGATTGCTGCAGCAGCGCTCACACACCCTGGGCGACTCCCAGGGAACACCCAGGAGGTCCTGCAGCAAGCCTGGGAGCCAGCAGCTCCAGCACCCCCCACTTGTATCCATGGAGCATCTCTGGCTTCACATCAGCCCTCTCCTGCCTGCCAGGGCTGGGGCTTGCCTCAGCCCGTCGGGTGCCACCCCACCAGCTGCAGGTGTTGCTGTGCATCGCCTCTCACGCAGGCACCCACCTGGCTGCTGGCCTTTGGGTCGAGCAGGACAGCAGCAAGAGCCCTGCAGCCCCCCAGGGCAAGCAGGCAAAGGTGGGAGAAGGGGGTGGCCTGGGGCAGCAGACAATGAAAGCTCCCTCAGGCATGAGCTCAAGCCCCAGAGGGAGGTGGCACAGCCTTGTCACCAGCCAGACCTCTGCCTCTGGGTAACCTCTGATTAAGAAGAGGGGCAAGAAGAGTTGCCCCAGGCAGCTGGCTCCACAGACACCCTACAACCAGCACCAAGCTGGGCTCTGCTCTCTGTTACACTGTGTGCCCCAGGGCAGCAAAGCCAAGCTGTGGCAGAGGGCACACCGCTCCTGGCCCCTGCTCCAGCCACCGCGTTCCCCAAGCCTCTGTGCTCCACAGTTTCAGGCAGCAGAGGAACCACCTCAGCCCAGCGCTGGGCTGGAGGATTTGCCTGCCCTCTAAAGGCTTCCCTCACAGCAGGGATTTGGCACTTCCCAGCACCAGGGAGGTCGAAGGCACGTCTGCAGCGTGGAGTCTTCCTCCCCAGGCTGCACCCAGCACAAGGCAGGAGCTGGGAGGGCGAGCACCTGGGCAAGGAGGAGGCAACAAAGCACATCGCCCCGGGCGGGCGGCGAGAGCTGGAGGTGGCCACGCTCCAGCCTGCCATCTGCTCAGCCACACCAGGGATCACATCAAGAGCCTAACCTCAGGGAAAGCTCCTCCTTCCTGCCCCCAACCTTCTGCTGGTTCCCCAGAGCAAGAGAGCAGAGCTCCTGGAGCAGCCTAGGAGACACAGCTCCCACCCACCGCATACGGCGGCGGGTCCCCAGGGTTCAGCTCTTCGCTGGCACCCAGGGAGCAGGCAGAAGCTCCTGGCCAGGTCAGGGCTCCCAGGAGCTCATCTTTTACCTCTCAGGTCCTACCCAACCCTTACAACCAGGCTCCCCCCAGGAGCATCACCGCACTCAGACCTCAAGGCAGAGCGTTTTGGGGGACACAGAGGGAGCAGCACACCGCAGACAGCGCCCAGCCAAGCCCACCTGCACAGCTCTGGGCCAACACCCCCCGAGGGAAGAGTGGGGCAGAGCTGTGGAGCAGGCTGGGTGATGAGTGACCCTCGGCTGGTGGCTTGGCAGCCCTTGGGAGGGCACCTCCTGCTCCACGGCCCCCAGCTGACCTCAGCCCAACCTCTCCCTCCCCCCTGGCTCCTCCGCCCGCCCCGGGGGGACACCTACAGTTGTTGAGGAAGAGCAGCACGGCGAATCCCAGGGTGGAGGTGGCCAGGAGGATGAGGCAGATGTTGCAGGGGATCATGAAGTACCTGACCACCAAGGAGACCTTGTGCTGGTAGAGCCGGTCCCGCTCCAGGGCCCCCGGCGCCATGGGGTACTGACAAGCGGTCATGCTGCGGGCCGGAGCTCGACCCACTGCCAGCCCATCCAAGAGGAGCAGAGGAGGAACCACCAAGCTCACATGGAGCCCTCTTCCCTCCCTCCCCAGTCGTCTTCAGCAGCCACAAGACCTAAGTTTTCCCAGAGGTTCCCATCCTCCGCTCGTAGGAGGGGGCGAGGTGGGCTGGGGGCACCTTCAGGAGCAAGAGTTGGTCCCCAGGGCTGCCATCTCCAGGGGGGTCAGGTCTGAGCCTGCTCCAGTAGGGTCCTGTGGTGCTCAGCAATCCTTCTGGCGGCCCAGGAGGTAGCAGATCCACACCTGCCCACGGAAAGGAAACTCCTCCACCCCAGGCAGAAGTGCCTTGGAGCTCAAGTTCTGCAGCCCAGCCCGGCGGGACGGGGACGAGCCGCTGCCGGCGCGGGGGCTGCTGCGGCACCACCAGCACAGCCCGGGGCCTGGGAGCAGAGCCGGGGGGGAGACGGTGCAGGGGGTGCTGGCATGGGACCCCCCCCCCTCAGGCTGGCACCTCAGCAACGCCTGTGTCCTCTCGGTGGGGCTGGCAGGGGAGGTCTTTGCCACCCAGGTGATGCCTCGGCTCCCGGTTCAGGCTCCACGGCAGCCCTCCTCCGGGAATTCCGAGCTGCCTCTGCTGTCCTCCTGCGTCTCCTCCAGGGCAGGTCCGCGCTCCCCAGCTCCCGATCCTCCTCCTCCGGAGCAGATCCTCGCAGCCAGGCACCCAAGGGTGCTGCTTGGGTGAGGGCAGCTACTCCTCGGTCCCCCGCCGCGGCTCCTTTCACAGCCTCTGCACGTCCATCGCCGCTGGGCTCCTCTTCTTTCAGGGGCAGAAGGAGCTGGGTGCTCCCTCCCCCCCCAGCCCTCAGCCTAGCTCCAGCTCTCCAGCACCTTCCCAATCCTCACCAGAGCAAGACGTGGCCGCAGCCCAGCTTCTCCCCAGCCCTTTCTGTCGGGCAGCCAAGCAGCCTAGCGTGGACGCTGTCACCTCCACGGCGGTGGCCAGGACATGCCAGTCCCCCTCCTCACACGGCTGGGACATTCCAGTCCTTCCCGAAGAGATTCCAGCTCCCTGCGGAGCCCAGCATGGAGAGAAGCAGCAGGGATTGCCGGGGACGGGAGCGAAGCGAGCGCTGGGTGGGTGGGGGGTGGGTGGGAGGGGTGTGGGTGCGCAGCAGGGGAGCTGGGAGCCCCTAATTCCAGCCCCCGAGGTTCACCCCACACCGCGCAGCATCAGACAACAGAGCTACCGGGAGCGAAGCTCCAGCCCCAGCCCCACGCCCCCAACTTTCCCCGCCCGCTCCTCTGCCCCGCGGGGGTCGGCATCGCCCCCACACCCCCTCCATCCTCTTCCTCCTCCCTTCCCTCCCCCGGCACCGCGGCTCCACACCCGCCCCTTCGGCTCTAGGAGCTCCCCGGGGGGGTTCAAAAGGAGTCCGCCCCTCCCGAGCCAACAAAGGGGAAGGGGAAGGGGCGCGGCGCAGACAAAGAGCAAGTGGCGGCGGCGGGGGTCGCGCAGCCCCGGAAGCCCCCCGGGACGGATGGGTAAGGCAGGGTGGCGGCGGGGGGGATCGGACCCGAGAGCCTCCTCTGCACCGATGGGCACCCCCCGGGGCGGGGGAAGGGGGTCGGAGTCCATCGCCTGGCTGCTTGCCCCTCCCGCCCCCAGCCCAAGCCTTGTCCATTCGGCTCCTGGAGGCGGTGAGAGGAGAGACTCGGAGAGCCAGGGAACCGTTTGGGTTGCAAAGGACCTTTAGGAGCATCGAGGCCAACCATCCTCTCACTCTGCAAAGCCAGGTGCTCAGCCAGGGCCCTCAGCACCACACCGCCGGGGCTCTGAGACACCGGCAGGGGTGGGGATGCAGCCACCTCCCTTGGGCAGCCTGTGCCAGGCTCTGAGAACCCTTTCAGGGCAGAAGCTTTTTCCCAATATCCAACCTAAACCTCCCCTGGGGCAACCTGAGGCTCTCTCTCCTCTTGTCCTAGCACTTGTTCCTTGGGAGAAGGAACAGACCCAGGGGGAGAAGACCAACCCCTACCTGGCTCCAGCCTCCTTTCAGAGAGCTGTAGAGAGCAATGAGGTCTCCCCTCAGCCTCCTCTCCCCCAGGCTGCACAACCCCAGCTCCCTCAGCTGCTTCTCACCAGCCCTGTTCCCCCCAGACCCTTTCCCAGCTTTGTTGCCCATCTCTGGGCCCTCTCCAGCCTCTCAATGTCCTTTTTGGAGCAAGAGCTCCAAAACTGAAGCCAGTACTCAAGGTGTGGCTCTAAGCTGTGCTGGTCCCTCCCTTGCCTACACCTGGGTGCTCCTGCCCTCTGGAAGCCTCTGGTCACCACTTTCCTTGGACAGCAAGGACAGGCAAGCTGCCAAGAGAAGAGCTGGGATGAAAGCCAGAGGGAAGTCAGGGCCAAGAGTTCCTCAAACATCCATCCCCTGCTTGTGCCGTAGAGAAGTGGCCCTGGGTAACTCCACCGTGGTCAGAGTGGGAAGCTTGCTGCAGGGAAGCTGCTCTGAAGCTCCTCCTGTCTCACTCAGCCTGCTCAGCACCAGTGCAGTGCCTGGAAGGGAAGCTCAGCTTCCCCTTGGCCACTGCCAGCAGCCACCATGCAGGTCCTGACCACGACACTGCCCTCCTCTCCCTCCCCCACTGGGCTGGCCAAGTGCTGTGGCTCCGTGCAAAGCAGCTGCAGCGGCTGACTCCAGCTGTGGGGGCTGCACAGCCCTCTCTGCCCTGGGGAGGGGGAGCCAGCAGCATTCCCACCACCCACTCCTCCACAAGGCAACAACAGCTTGAGACAGGAGAAGCCTCTCTGGCAGCATGTACCCCTGCCCGCCCCAGCCCTGCTGCCTCTCCCTCCCTCCCTTGGCACTTCCCCTGGAGCCTGAGGGACACAAACACCCAGGCTGAACCCACCCACTCTGCCCTCCAGCAGAGGAGACTGGGTGGTCCTTCAGCAGGGCATCTCAGGCACCATGTGGCAGGGTGCCCTGCTGGGGCTGGCACAAAGGTGCCCTGCAAAGTGCAGCACAAAGCCACCCTGCAAAGTGCAGCACAAAGCCACCCTGCAAGCTGCAGCACAAAGCCACCCTGCTCCTCCCTGCTGGACACCTGGGCTGGCAGCATCCTGGGTGTCCCAGCACTGCAGGGTGCAACTTGCCGAGAGCAGGGCAGGGCAGAAGCCAAAGGGAGGAGGCAGGAGAGAAACCCGAGCCACTCCCCGGCCCTTGCTCCTCTTTCAACCTGCCTCGGTCCCTCCCCTCCCTGGGGACTCGCCGAACACGATCCCAGCTTGCTGGGAGGCACAAGCTGCCTCCTAACCACCCTGCCGGCAGCAGAGCCCACACGAGCAGGGAGGGGGCTGGTGGCCTCATGTCCAAGCAGGAAAGCAGCTCGGTGTGCCCCACAGGAGGCCCTTCTGCTCCCAGCACACACAGGGACAGCCCCTGAAAGCCCAAGGGTTCAGCAGGAAGCCCTCTGCCAAGCAGAGCCCTGCTAGGGACTCGGCTCAGGAGCCCACTCACAAGCAAAGTCCTCTGCCAGGTGGGAAGGGCTCCTCAGGCAGCACCACAGGCCACGGGGATGCCTCTTGGGATGTGGCACAGCACCCATCCCTCCCCTCACCAGGGATGAGCCTGAGGCTCAGCACATCAGGAACATCCTAGCAACCGGGGGGACTCCCAGCCCCACAGCAGATGGAGCTCCCAGCTTCTCCAGCCCAGCACTGTCCCCTTCACAGTGCAAGCTCAAGTCCCTGCCACTGCCACCCCACAGCTGGTACCCTCCCCAGCTGCTGCCACCCCCTGGGAACTTCTGGAGCATCACACAAGCAGCCAAACCATGAGCAGCACCCTGGCCCTCTCCTGTGCTTGATCACCACCTGCTGAGCTTGGCCTGGTCCTACACCCTTCTTGCTCTGCCCTGGGACACAGGTGCCAGGCTCTTGCCCCCTGCCTTCCCCAGGACACTGCCACGCTGGGCCAGGCCCAGGGACACCACTTCCCTCTCCTCCTTCAGCTGCTCCCCTGGCAATCCCACCACAAGCAGGCTGAGGCCAAAGGCTCTGATGAAGGAAGAGAATCCCCCAGGGAAGGGCTGGGGGTAGGGGGGACACATTTCCATCCTCCTGCCTGCGTGTTTGCACATGCAAAGCAGCCAGCAGGCAGCCCTCCCTTTCTTCCCAGCTCTGCAAGGACTCTGTCCCCTCCAGCCATTTAGGGGCCACGTTTAGGGACAGCAATGCTCAGCTCCAAGAGCCTTTTGTCTCCTGGGGGAGGCAGCTTCCAGCTCCAGCCCGGGGCAGGTGGGTTCCTCACCCTCTTCTTGGCCACTTACACCTCTGGGAGTCTTTGAGATAAGCCTCTAGGATCAGAGAGAGGAGGGGGGAGACACCCCCCTGGCCTGCTCCAGCCACGTGGGGGTCATATTTTTGCCTGTCATCACCTTCCCCTCCCCGAAGCCGGCTGCAGGCAGACATCTCAGCAGAGCTCCCAGCGCTTCGCACCTGCCCACATCCCTTCACACCAGCTCCGGCAGGCAGGGACAGGCAGTCTCCCACCTCCTCCCACTGCCACCTGTGTCCACCCAGCAGCCTCAGACCTTCCCTCTACCCTCCCAACACTGACACCTGAAGGACCTGGCAAGAATAAACCCAGCGAGAGAAGCTGGAAGAGCAGATGGAGGAAGTGCGCAGCTCAGAAGAGCTGGCCGGGGGGAGCAGCCCGGCAGCGGCACCCGGGGACGGGGAGCAGCCCGGCGGCGGCACCCGGGGATGGGGAGCAGCCCGGCAGCAGCACCCGGGCACGGGGAGCAGCCCGGCAGCAGCACCCGGGGATGGGGAGCAGCCCGGCAGCAACACCCGGGGATGGGGAGCAGCCCGGCAGCAGCACCCGGGCACGGGGAGCAGCCCGGCAGCAGCACCCGGGCACGGGGAGCAGCCCGGCAGCAGCACCCGGGCACGGGGAGCAGCCCGGCAGCAGCACCCGGGCACGGGGAGCAGCCCGGCAGCAACACCCGGGCACGGGGAGCAGCCCGGCGGCGGCACCCGGGCACGGGGAGCAGCCCGGTAGCGGCACCCGGGCACGGGGAGCAGCCCGGCAGCAACACCCGGGCACGGGGAGCAGCCCGGCAGCAACACCCGGGCACGGGGAGCAGCCCGACAGCAACACCCGGGCACGGGGAGCAGCCCGGCAGCAACACCCGGGCACGGGGAGCAGCCCGACAGCAACACCCGGGCACGGGGGAGCAGCCCGGCGGCGGCACCCGGGGACGGGGAGCAGCCCGGCGGCGGCACCCGGGGACGGGGAGCAGCCCGGCGGCGGCACCCGGGGGAGAGGGAGAGGGAACAGCCCGGCGGCGGCACCCGGGGATGGGGAGCAGCCCGGCGGCGGCACCCGGGCACGGGGAGCAGCCCGGCGGCGGCACCCGGGGACGGGGAGCAGCCCGGCGGCGGCACCCGGGGACGGGGAGCAGCCCGGCGGCGGCACCCGGGGGAGAGGGAGAGGGAACAGCCCGGCGGCGGCACCCGGGGATGGGGAGCAGCCCGGCGGCGGCACCCGGGCACGGGGAGCAGCCCGGCGGCGGCACCCGGGCACGGGGAGCAGCCCGGCAGCGGCACCCGGGCACGGGGAGCAGCCCGGCAGCAGCACCCGGGCACGGGGAGCAGCCCGGCAGCGGCACCCGGGCACGGGGAGCAGCCCGGCAGCAACACCCGGGCACGGGGAGCAGCCCGGCAGCAACACCCGGGCACGGGGAGCAGCCCGACAGCAACACCCGGGCACGGGGAGCAGCCCGGCAGCAACACCCGGGCACGGGGAGCAGCCCGACAGCAACACCCGGGCACGGGGAGCAGCCCGACAGCAACACCCGGGCACGGGGAGCAGCCCGGCGGCGGCACCCGGGGACGGGGAGCAGCCCGGCGGCGGCACCCGGGGACGGGGAGCAGCCCGGCGGCGGCACCCGGGGGAGAGGGAGAGGGAACAGCCCGGCGGCGGCACCCGGGGATGGGGAGCAGCCCGGCGGCGGCACCCGGGCACGGGGAGCAGCCCGGCGGCGGCACCCGGGGACGGGGAGCAGCCCGGCGGCGGCACCCGGGGACGGGGAGCAGCCCGGCGGCGGCACCCGGGGGAGAGGGAGAGGGAACAGCCCGGCGGCGGCACCCGGGGATGGGGAGCAGCCCGGCGGCGGCACCCGGGCACGGGGAGCAGCCCGGCGGCGGCACCCGGGCACGGGGAGCAGCCCGGCAGCGGCACCCGGGCACGGGGAGCAGCCCGGCAGCAGCACCCGGGCACGGGGAGCAGCCCGGCAGCGGCACCCGGGCACGGGGAGCAGCCCGGCAGCAACACCCGGGGGAGAGGGAGAGGGAACAGCCCGGCGGCAGCACCCAGGGGTGGGAGGGAGAGGGAACAGCCCGGCGGCAGCACCCAGGGGTGGGAGGGAGAGGGAACAGCCCGGCGGCAGCACCCGGGGAGAGGGAGAGGGAGCAGCCCGGCGGCGGCACCCGGGGCAGAGGGAGCAGCCCGGCAGCTCCACACCACTCCGAAGTGGAATGAGAATTGGTTGTGCCTGAGCCTAAGGCACCTAAGGCCCAGGGACAGCTCAGTCCCTGCTGCTGTCTCTGTCACAGCACCACAGGATGCCAGGCTGGAAGGGACCCCAAGGATCAGCTGCTCCAAGCTTCCCAGGGGGCAGTGGAGCTGCACTGAGCTGGCCCAGCCCCCTGGCAAGCTGAGGCTGAAAGCTGCCCAGGGTAGGGCGATCCACTGCTTGCCCTGGGAGAGGATTCCAGTGCCCAGCTGTGCTCATGGGGAAGCATTTCCTTCTGGAGCCCAATGGGAATCTCCCCAGCAGGGACTTGCCCCCATCCCTCCTTGACTTCTCCCTGGGACTCCCTGTGAAAAGGGAGTCTCCACCCTCCTGGTAGCCAACCCTTGGTGTCCTGGTCCCTGGCAGCAAGGTCTCCCCTCAGCCTTCTCCTCTCCAGGCAGCAAGGTCTCTCTCAGCCTGGCAGGCCTAGCTCAGTCTGCACCGGGCCAGCCCCAGGCTGAGCCTCATCCCTCAGCCACCCCAAGGCTCCACTGCTCATCACCCCTTCTGCCAGCAGCATTTCTCCCTCCTCCACAGGACTGGAAGCAGCCTGGCTTCAGCTGCAGGTGTTTGGGAGGAGGAGCAACCTCAGCAGGGCGCGAGAGGCAGAGAGCCACCTCCTGTGCCAGGAAAGCAGAGGGAGGAGCAGGGGCTTGCCAGCCAGCTCCACATCCTCAGCCACAGCTGCTGCTCCTCTAGCCCAGGCCACAAAACATTTCCCTTTGAGCTCCTCCATGTCCCCCACTGCCTCCCCTTCCCCCTGCCCAGCCCTCTAAATGGAAGGGCTCAGTGCATTAGGGGCTCTGGTGGTGGCCAGCAGCCAGTGGAGAGCCTGGTGCCACTAATGGGTTTATGTCTGGGCTTTCACAGCCAGGATGTCACAGCCAGGGCCAGAATGCAGCAGACAGGCAAGAAGGGGCTGGGCTGGGTGCAGCTGGCTCTGCTCAGCCTGGCAGGACATCACTTTGATCCTCCTGCCTCTGCAGGATGGAGCTGGCAGGGAGACACAAAGCCTCCTGCTGGGAGCTGGGGAGCTGCCAGCACATCAGTGCTGGGAGCAGGGTGCCCCAGCCCCTGCTGCTCCAGCCTCAGGCTGGGGGGGGGCTCACAAGCACCTCCCAGAATCAACCAGCTTGGGAAAGACCTCAGGGATCACCAAGTCCAACCTCTCACCCAGCACCTCCTGGCTACTAACCCATGGCTCCAAGTGCCACATCCAAGCCCCTCCTGAACACCTCCAGGGATGGGGACTCCACCACCTCCCTGGGCAGCACCTCCTGGCCCCTCCTGAACACCTCCAGGGATGGGGACTCCACCACCTCCCTAGGCAGCACCTCCTGGCCCCTCCTGAACACCTCCTGGGATGGAGACTCCACCACCTCCCTGGGCAGCACCTCCTGGCCCCTCCTGAACACCTCCAGGGATGGGGACTCCACCACCTCCCTAGGCAGCACCTCCTGGCCCCTCCTGAACACCTCCTGGGATGGAGACTCCACCACCTCCTTGGGCAGCACCTCCTGGCCCCTTGCACCCTTCAGCCACCAGGTTCCTTGGAGGGGAGGGGGGAAGGGAGGCAAAGCAGGAGGCAGCAGCTTTGTTCCCTTCACCTCCCTCTTTCTGCCTTCCAGTTGCTAAAGAGCTGCCTGCAGGCCCCCCAAAACAACAACAAAGACCATTTGCATGCTGCTTGCAAAGCTGACTGACAGCTGTCAATCTTCCTCTCCCCCCCCTCCCCTCCCCTCCCCAGCCAGCTAGCAGACCCTGCAGAAGGCCCAGCTCTTGCTGTTGCCAGGCTGATTCCCCCCCAGCCTGGCTCCCTTCTGGCTAATCCTGTTTGGCAGGGAAGCTAATTGGGATTTATCTGACAGCACCCAATGCCTAGAGAGCCATTTTGTGCCTTCCTCCAGGGAGGCAGAGAGGGAGGAGGAGGAGGAGGAGGAGGAGGTGGTGGTGGGAGCCTGCAGAAGGCTTTGCACATTCTCCCTTCCCCATCCCCTCCTGCAGTTTTCCAGGCTAATTACCAAGCATTACAGAGGAAGGAGCAGGAGGGGGAGAGAGAGAGAGAGAGGGGGGTTTAATTATTTCATTTAACACTTGGCAGGACCCAGCTTGACTCCTGCTGAGCAGGGCTGGGAAATGAAGAGCTTTTAAACCTCAGCAAGGGGAGAACAGGGGGAGTGGGAGCTGGGGCTGGGCTGGGGTGTGCTGGGGACTGGCAGAGGAGGGTCTGCAGCCCACAGCACCCAGCCCTGCCAGGCACTGCTGGCCCAGGAGGTGCCTGGCTGCCTCTTCTGAAGAGGGCTTCCCCCCCCCCCCCCAACTTTATCCTGAAGCAGACCCCCTCCTGCCATGCCCCACTGGCCCCCCAGATGCCCCCAGGGATGCCCAAGCAGGGAGCTTTAGGCATGCAGGTTGCCCTCTCCCGGCACTGCAGGTTGCTCTCCAGCCTGGTGGTCTCCACACCACCCCCTGGGCACCAGCACCACCTTTGCCACCCCCCAGGGGCACCACACAGCCCACACCTCCTTCCAGCGAGCCCCCAGCCCCTGGCAGTGGGGGATGGGCTTCAGGGTGGTCTGTGCCTCCCCACCAAGCACACAAAACCAACCAACCAACCTTCTGCACACAGAGCCTGGTGCCAGGGCCGTGGCCAAAGGCAGCCCCAGAGCAAAGCCACCCCCTGGCAGTGGGGGATGGGCTTCAGGGTGGTCTCTGCCTCCCCACCAAGCACACAAAACCAACCAACCAACCTTCTGCACACAGAACCTGGTGCCAGGGCCGTGGCCAAAGGCAGCCCCAGAGCAGAGCAGAAGCAACCCCTGGGAGGGAGAGGCTGCCCCTCAGCACAGCTCCCAGCTCTTCTGGCCAAGCAGACCAAGCTCTTTGTGCCCAGCCCTGTCCCCCTCTGCCTCTGCAAGGCCAAAGCAGGCTCTGGGCAGCCTGCTCTGGTGTGGGGTGTCCCTGCCCATGGCAGGGGGGTTGGAACTGGCTGATCCTTGTGCTCCCTCCCAACCCTGACTAGGACACTGTGAAACCACCACCCTGGGGGACTGCTGCCAGCGCAGCTGCTGGGCTCCTGCACCCCTGGACCTGACTCCTCACCCCCTGCAAGCCCAGCTCAGGCTCTGAGTGAGGCAGCTGGCCTTGAAGCCGCAGCCCAAGAGGGCTGGCAGCACCCTAGGGGGTTGCACAGCTCCAGCAGCCACTGCCTCCCTCCTCCCTGGCCCCCAGCAGCATCACCGTGCCAGGCAGCAGGACTCGTGTGCAGGAGCAGTGCTGAGAGGCAGGGTGCAGGGAGGAGAGCCAGGGGGATGCTGGGGGGGGGGCAAAAGCCTCCTTGGATCTGTCCCTCTAACCCTGTGCCACCCCCGGGAGGGTGCCCAGGCAGGGGGCATGCAGCACAACAGCCCCCAGCTGGCTGCCACTGAGGCTGGAGGTGCCCTGCAGGCTGCAGCCCTGGCTGCTCTGGCAGGCTCACACTGCCACCTGCGGGGATGATGCTGGAGCAACAGGAGGATGAGGAGGGAGGGAAGGAAGCCTCTGCACTGCTGAGGGGCAAACAGACCTTTCTCAGGCCTCAGGGGATAGACTCTGCCCTGACCTTAGCTGCTCTTAGCCCCAAGACAGCTTCAGCTCACAGAGTCCCAGCATGGAGGGGCTGGGAGGGACCTCTGGAGGTCAGAGAATCACAGAGTAACTGTCAGGGCTGGAAGGGACCTCAAGGCTCAGCCTATTCCAAGCCCCTGCCATGGGCAGGGACACCTCACACCACAGCAGGTTGCTCACAGCCACCTCCAGCCTGGCTGCAAACACCTCCAGGCAGGAGGCTTCCACCACCTCCCTGGGCAGCCTGTGCCAGGCTCTCACCACCATCATGGGCAACAACTTCTTCCAGTCCACCCCCCCTGCCCCAGCAGGGCACCCCCAGCAGCTTGCCCAGCAGCACAAAGGCCAGGGGGGGTTGGAAGCTCTCCAGAGGAGACTCCACAGCCTCCCTGGGCAGCCTGCTCCAGGGCTCTGCACCCTCACACCAAGGAAGTTGTCCTCCTTATGTTCAAGTGGAACCTCCTGGCTGCCACTCGGTGCCCATTGCCCCTTGGCCTGTCCCTGGGCACCACTGAGCAGAGTCTGGCCCCAGCCTCTTGCCCCCCAGCTCAAACTCTGGGGCTGCTCTGCTCCAGGCTCTCAGCCTTTGCTCCTCACAGAGCTGCTCCAGGCTCCTCAGCAGCTTTGCAGCCTCCCCTGGATGCTCTCCAGCACTTCCCTGTCCTGAATTGGGCAGCCCAGAGCTGCACCCAGCCCTCAGCCCTTTGCAGCCTCCCCTGGATGCTCTCCAGCACTTCCCTGACTTGAACTGGGGAGCCCAGAGCTGCACCCAGCCCTCAGCCCTTTGCAGCAGCTTTGCAGCCTCCCCTGGGCTCTCTCCAGCACTTCCCTGACTTGAACTGGGGAGCCCAGAGCTGCACCCAGCCCTCAGCCCTTTGCAGCCTCCCCTGGGCTCTCTCCAGCACTTCCCTGACTTGAACTGGGGAGCCCAGAGCTGCACCCAGCCCTCAGCCCTTTGCAGCAGCTTTGCAGCCTCCCCTGGGCTCTCTCCAGCACTTCCCTGACTTGAACTGGGCAGCCCAGAGCTGCACCCAGCCCTCAGCCCTTTGCAGCCTCCCCTGGGCTCTCTCCAGCAGTTCCCTGTCCTGAACTGGGCAGCCCAGAGCTGCCCCCAGCCCTCAGCCCTTTGCAGCCTCCCCTGGATGCTCTCCAGCACTTCCCTGACTTGAACTGGGGAGCCCAGAGCTGCACCCAGCCCTCAGCCCTTTGCAGCCTCCCCTGGGCTCTCTCCAGCAGTTCCCTGTCCTGAACTGGGCAGCCCAGAGCTGCACCCAGCCCTCAGCCCTTTGCAGCCTCCCCTGGGCTCTCTCCAGCACTTCCCTGCCCTGAACTGGGCAGCCCAGAGCTGCACCCAGTCCTCAGCCCTTTGCAGCCTCCCCTGGGCTCTCTCCAGCACTTCCCTGTCCTGAACTGGGCAGCCCAGAGCTGCACCCAGCCCTCAGCCCTTTGCAGCCTCCCCTGGGCTCTCTCCAGCACTTCCCTGTCCTGAACTGGGCAGCCCAGAGCTGCACCCAGCCCTCAGCCCTTTGCAGCCTCCCCTGGGCTCTCTCCAGCACTTCCCTGCCCTGAACTGGGCAGCCCAGAGCTGCACCCAGTCCTCAGCCCTTTGCAGCCTCCCCTGGGCTCTCTCCAGCACTTCCCTGTCCTGAACTGGGCAGCCCAGAGCTGCACCCAGTCCTCAGCCCTTTGCAGCCTCCCCTGGACTCTCTCCAGCACTTCCCTGACTTGAACTGGGCAGCCCAGAGCTGCACCCAGCCCTCAGCCCTTTGCAGCCTCCCCTGGGCTCCCACTGGGGCTGAGTTCTGCCTTCCAGCAGAGGAAGAGCCTTGCCTGAGCAAGCTGAGAGCAAATGGTCCAAGCCTCCAGCCCCCTCTGTGCAGGGAGCTGGCTGAGCTGCTCAGATGTCCCTCCTGCCAACTCCTCTTCCAAACATAGCCCCAGTTGCTCTGCAAGCTGATGCAAAGCTGCTCAGCTGCAAGGGGGGGTGTGAGGATCAGCTGGTGTTGCTGAGCTCCTCCAGGATGTGATAACATGGGGTGGGTGGGAATGGGGGAAAAACAGCAGAAAACAAAGGCTGGAGCCCAACTCCCAGCACATTTCCTGCAGCAAAGCAGCCAGCAGGCTAAAAGCAGCAGAGATCCCTTGGCCCTGGGGCTGCCTCCCCACCCACCAAGCAGCTGGCACCGGGGGATGGATGACCTCCTGCAGCTTCAGGCTGGCTCTGCCCACAGGAGCAGCCTTGGCTGGAGCCTGGGCAATGCCAGGAGCCTCACACTGCAAGCAGAGACCCTGAAAGCACAGCACTGGCCCTCAACCCACAGCAGCAGAGCCCAGCTGGGGGAGAGCAGAGCACACAGCCCTCCAGGAGGCAGAGAGAGAAGCAGAGCCAGCAGGGGGCCCAGGGGGGGCAAGAAGTTTGGTGGCCATGGTGGGGTTGGATGGACAGAAGGGATCCTGGATAGGATAGGATAGGATAGGGCAGGATAGGGCAGAGCAGGTTGGAAGAGACCTCAGAGATCAAGTCCAACCTATCACCCAGCACCATCTAGTCACAAGATCACAGAATCACCAAGGTTGGAAGAGACCTCAGAGAGCATCAAGTCCAAGCTGTCACCCAACACCTCCTGACTAAACCATGGCTCCAAGTGCCACATCCAATGCCCTCTTGAACACCTCCAGGGATGGGGACTCCACCACCTCCCTGGGCAGCACATCCCAATGGCCAATCTCTCTCTCGGGGAAAAACTTTCTCCTCACCTCCAGCCTGAACCTCCCCTGGCACAGCTTGAGACTGTGTCCTCTTGTTCTCGTGCTGCTTGCCTGGGAGAAGAGACCAACCCCCAGCTGGCTCCAACCTCCCTGCAGGGAGCTGGAGAGAGCAAGAAGGTCTCCCCTGAGCCTCCTCTTCTCCAGGCTAAGCAACCCCAGCTCCCTCAGCCTCTCCTCCCAGGGCTGTGCTCCAGACCCCTCCCCAGCTTTCTTGCCCTTCTCTGGACACCTTCCAGCAGCTCAACATCTTTCCTGAACTGAGGAGCCCAGAACTGGACACAGGACTCAATGTGTGGCCTAACCAGTGCTGAGCACAGGGCAGGATGTGCTCCCTGCTCCTGCTGGCCACACTCTTCCTGCTGCAGGCCAGGATGCCCTTGGCCTTCTTGGCCCCCTGGGCACACTGCTGGCTCATGTTCAGCTGCTGTCAACCACTACCCCCAGGTCCCTCTCTGCCTGGCTGCTCTCAGGAAGAGACCTCTGTTTCTAGGAGCCTATTCATAGTATCAGTCAGGGTTGGAAGGGACCACAAGGATCAGCCAGCTCCAACCCCCCTGCCATGGGCAGGGACACCCCCACCAGCACCTTGTGTCCTTCACCCTCACACTAGGATGATCTCCCTGGCTCCAACCTGAGCTGCACAGGAGGGTGCAAAAGAGAGAGAGAGAGCTTGAGCACATCACCAGAAAGGAGAGAGGAAGCAGTGAAGAGCTGTGTGCATGCTCCTAGGGATGGAGGAGAGCTGCTCCAGTTGGATGGAGGAGGCAGGGAGAGGCTCAGGAGCCTTTGGGAAGGAGCAGAAGGGAAAGGCCACCTCCTGTCCTGCCCAGCTGTGGCCCTGCAGCAGGGCTGCACCTTGGCTGGGGACACAGAGAGGGGCAGTGGGCAGCCTGGGGAGCCCAGAGCCTCTTCCTCCCTCCCTTCTCCTGGCACTCAGCCACCCCCCTGGCAGCCACACCAAGCTGCAGGGGCAGTGCCCCTGGGCAGTGCTGCAGGCTCAGTGTCCCTGGGCAGTGCTGCAGGTTCAGTGCCCCTGGGCAGTGCTGCAGCTCAGTGCCCAGCCCCCCAGGAGGGCACAGCAGGATGCTCCCTGCCTGGGCAGTGCTGCAGGGGCAGTGCCCAGCCCCCAGGAAGACACAGCAGGATGCTCCCTGCCTGGGCAGTGCTGCAGGTTCAGTGCCCCTGGGCAGTGCTGCAGGTTCAGTGCCCAGCCCCCCAGGAGGGCACAGCAGGATGCTCCCTGCCTGGGCAGTGCTGCAGGGGCAGTGCCCAGCCCCCAGGAGGGCACAGCAGGATGCTCCCTGCCTGGGCAGTGCTGCAGGGGCAGTGCCCAGCCCCCAGGAGGGCACAGCAGGATGCTCCCTGCCTGGGCAGTGCTGCAGGGGCAGTGCCCAGCCCCCAGGAGGGCACAGCAGGATGCTCCCTGCCTGGGCAGTGCTGCAGGCTCAGTGCCCAGCCCCCAGGAGGGCACAGCAGGATGCTCCCTGCCTGGGCAGTGCTGCAGCTCAGTGCCCAGCCCCCAGGAGGGCACAGCAGGATGCTCCCTGCCTGGGCACGCTGCAGAACTCAGCTGCTGGCTCTCAGGCACAGGAGTGGCGGCCAGCAGAGGATGCTGTCGGCTTAGATTGCTTCTCTGCTGCCTCCTCCTGCTCCCGGGCTCCAGCCCAGCAGCAGACAGCTTTCAATGAGCCTTGGCTGTCCCTCTGGTCCCTTCTCCAGCATCTCTGCAGCAGGGGCAGGTTTGCCAGCAGAGCCCCAGCCCCGCTGCACAGGGCAGCCTCCACCCTGGGCACAACAAGGGGCACAGACCCAGGAGGAAACACAGCAGCAGCAGCAGCTTTAAACAGCTCACCAGGCACAGCTGCTCCAGCCCTGGGGTGACCTCCTTCCCCTGCCTCCAGTGGGGTTAGACACAACCAAGCTGCAACACCCAGCCCAGGGCTGGCTGAGCTGCCACAGCTCCATCCCAGCTCACACCACAGAACCTCACCCAGCCCAAG
The DNA here is from genome assembly GCF_026170545.1 of Melanerpes formicivorus. Classification (NCBI taxonomy): domain Eukaryota; kingdom Metazoa; phylum Chordata; class Aves; order Piciformes; family Picidae; genus Melanerpes; species Melanerpes formicivorus. Next base: position 3,413,032 of record NW_027142391.1, read on the forward strand.
CCCCCAGCTGGTGGTGCCACCCCCCTCCCCAAGCCACCTTTGCCACTTTCTGCTGCCCCCACTGCTGACTTCTTCCCAGAGCAGTTTGCACTCTGCCTTTGTTTTGGGTTGAGGAGGAAGTTCTTCCCCAGGAGAGTGGTGAAGCCCTGGGATGGGTTGTCCAGGGAGGTGGTTGGGGCCCCAGCCCTGGAGGTGTTTATGGCCAGGCTGGATGAGGCTGTGGCCAGGCTGATCTAGTGTGGGGTGTCCCTGCCCATGGCAGGGAGGTTGGAACTGGCTGAGCCTTGTGGTCCCTTCCAGCCCTGACTGAGTCTATGATACTATGACCTCCCCATCAGCTGGGACATGAGGCTCCCCCCACCCTCCCCAGGCAGCTGGTGAAGGAAAGAGGCAGAGGATGAAGTCAGACATGAGGCAGGCACTAGGTGAGGAGTGTCCTTAGATCACAGTTTCACAACCCTCCAGGGGGGCTTGGGGCCACAGCAGCTCAGCCACCTGCTTTGTGCAGGGACACTCAGCAGCCCAATGGAGGCAAACTCCCCCCCAGGCTGGGCAAGGTGGAGGCAGAAGGTGATGGTGGGAGGGGGGAGGGGGAGGAACCCCACCCCCCAGATCCTCAAACTGTGATCTAAAAGCAATATCTCCCTCTGGGGTGAGAGCACAGCCTGCAGCCAAGAGGCTGGAGGGGAGGAGGGGGGGAGGATGGATGTGCTCTGTGCCCACCCCCAGAAGGTTTCTATTGCTCCAGCACATCCTGGGGGGGATGGAAGGATGGCACAGACTAGCCAGGGAGGGCTGATGGTGGATGGTGGGGGACAAAAATGGTGGTGTGGAGGTGGGGTTGGTTGGTTTTGCATGACACACCAGCACTTACCAGCCAGAAGCTTCCTATGTTCTTTAGAAAGCAGGGGAGGAGGAAAAAAAAGGGAGAGAACAAAGCAGTTAGAGACAAGGAAACATGCAGCTGGGCCCCCCAAGCTTTGCTCCCCCTTCCCCCAAGCCCCCTTCCTCCACCACTCCACCTTCCAGCCGTGGCCAGGCAGCAGCAGCAGCAACAGCAGCCCCCAGATCACATCCAGGTTCCTCATCCCTGGCCCCAGCGCTCCTGCATCCCCCCCAGGGAGGAGGCAGGAGGGAAAAGCAGCCAGGCCCTGTGTCCCACCAGGGCACAGGGAGCTCCAAGGGTGAAATCCAACTCTCAGCTTCCTCTGTTCTCCCACCCCCACCCCTACCCCTGCTCTGCCTCTTCACAGCACCACACCACAGCCCCCAGAGGAGAGCAGGATGGAGCCTGGCCCTGGGGCTGCTTCCCAGGCTCTCCTCTCACAGGCTGCTGAAAGCAGGCAGACACAGAGCCCCAGGGGATGCACAGCTCAGACAGGGTGGGATGCAAGGCACAGAGGTGGGGAACTTCCCAGGGGAAGTGCTGGGCCACAGGGAGGAAATGGAGGAGGAGGAGAAGGAAGGGAAGGATGCAGCTGGAGCAGAGCCTCAGCCACTGCCCCCAGCCTGGAGCTGCTGCTGCTCTGCTCCCTCTGCCACCTGAGCAGCCCCCAGGCAGGGCTGTGGGGCACAGGTAATGTGACACTGTCAGGAGCTCTGGCAGCTCCCTGAGGCTCAGGGGGAAGAACAAAGTCAGCATTGAGGGGCAGGAGGGGGCCCAGTGCCAAGGCAGTGACGACCTGCAGCCTCCTCCCGTTGGCAACCCAGAGCCCTCTCAGCTCTAACCTGGTGGGAGATGGAGGGAGGGAGGCAGGGAGAGGAAGAGGGGAGGTGGAAACCAGCTCAGAAATATCCCAGAGCAGCAGAGCTACTTTTGGGGAGGGATTTGTCATTTATAACAACACCAAAAGAGAAGAGAAAGGGAAAAGCCAAAGAGGAAGGAAAAGAAGAATGAAAGCCAAGTCCCCATGGGCAGCTCTGGAGGAGAGGAAGGGTTAGTGGCAGGGCTGCAGCATTCCCTCCCTCCCTCCCTCCTTCCCTCTGTTCTGATGCCTCTCAGCTGGAGTTCTGTGCAGTCTCCATCCCACCCTTTTGGCACCTGGAAGAGAAGGCTCCTCTGGATTGCCAGAGGGAGTGAGGTCCTCCTCCTCCTCCTCCTGTACCATCCCTGGAGGTGTTTGCAGCCAGGCTGGAGGTGGCTGTGAGCAGCCTGCTGCAGTGGGAGGGGTCCCTGCCCATGGCAGGGGGGTTGGAGCTGGCTGAGCCTTGAGGTCCCTTCCAACCCTGACAGATCTCTGCTCCCTGGGGAGCAGGAGATGCCCTCCCTGCAAGGCAGCAGGCGGAAGGGGCAGCAGCAGGCGGAAGGGGCAGCAGCAGGCGGAAGGGGCAGCAGCAGGCGGAAGGGGCAGCGGCAGGTGGCTGGGGCAGCAGTAGATGGAAGGGGCAGCAGCAGGCGGAAGGGGCAGCAGCAGGCGGAAGGGGCAGCAGCAGGAGGAAGGGGCAGCAGCAGGCGGAAGGGGCAGCAGCAGGCGGAAGGGGCAGCAGCAAGCGGAAGGGGCAGCAGCAGGCGGAAGGGGCAGCGGCAGGTGGCTGGGGCAGCAGTAGATGGAAGGGGCAGCAGCAGGCGGAAGGGGCAGCAGCAGGCGGAAGGGGCAGCAGGTGGAAGGGGCAGCAGCAGGCGGAAGGGGCAGCAGCAGGAGGAAGGGGCAGCAGCAGGAGGAAGGGGCAGCAGCAGGAGGAAGGGGCAGCAGCAGGCGGAAGGGGCAGCAGCAGGTGGCTGGGGCAGCAGTAGATGGAAGGGGCAGCAGCAGGCGGAAGGGGCAGCAGGTGGCTGGGGCAGCAGTAGATGGAAGGGGCAGCAGCAGGCGGAAGGGGCAGCAGCAGGCGGAAGGGGCAGCAGCAAGCGGAAGGGGCAGCAGCAAGCGGAAGGGGCAGCAGCAGGCGGAAGGGGAAGCAGCAGGCGGAAGGGGCAGCAGCAGGCGGAAGGGGCAGCAGCAGGCGGAAGGGGCAGCAGCAGGCGGAAGGGGCAGCAGCAGGCGGAAGGGGCAGCAGCAGGAAGGGGCAGCAGCAAGCGGAAGGGGCAGCAGCAAGCGGAAGGGGCAGCAGCAGGCGGAAGGGGCAGCGGCAGGAGGAAGGGGCAGCACAGCTGAGCCTGGTGGTGGCAGTGTGCAGGAAGAGGCTCAGATGCAGCAGCCCTGAGGACAAGGTGTGCTTGGCTGGGGGGGGCCCCAAAGCTGCCTGCCCAGCCTGACTCACTGTCCCTTGCCAAGGGAAGGGAGGTGAACACCAGAGGGGGGGAGAGGCAAGCCCTGCAGGGAGCAGGCACTGGGGAGGATGTTCCCCAGTGAGGAGGAGGAGGAGATGCTGAGCTCCCTGCCAGCCCAAGGCACTCCATGCCCCCAGCTGTGGGGGTGCAGGCAGCTCCCCCAGCTCAGCCTGGCCACCTCAGGCACCGTGGCAGAGAGCTGCCTGGCAGCAGCCCCCACAGCAGCCCTCAGCCCCACAGCAGTGACAGCACTTCTCAGCCAGGTCCCTCTGCTGCTGGCACAAGGTGGGGGGAAGGAAAGGGGAAGCCCTGAGCCCCCCCAGGGGGCTCCTCAGTGGGCTGCCATGCCCCTCCCCTGTGCCCCTGCCAGGCAGGGCAGAGCACATTGCCCAACACACAGCCCCAGTGACGTGGCCAAGAGCAGCTGGGGCAGAGCTTTGCAGCACACAGGCAGCAGAGGTCAAGCTGCAAACAGAAGAGCTCCTTTCCCATGTGCCAAGCACAGCATTCCCAAAGCAGCAGAAGCCTGAGCAAGGCCTGGCTGGGGATGTGTGGAGACCCTGGGCTCCAGCTGGGGCTTTGTGCTGGGTATTGACACGTCCCCTGCCTGCCTCCTCCCTACCAGCTGAAGCTTTCATATGCAGATGCCAAAACCTGATGTTCGCAGGGGCTGGAACAGCAGCTGCTTGTCAGAGCCGGGGGGAAAGCAGAAGGAGGGAGGCAGTGACAAAGAGATGATGAAGTTGCCTGGCCAAGACCCCTGCAGGGCTGCCAGCAGCAGGGCTGCCAGCGGCAGGGCTGCAGCCCTGAGGAAGTGGCAAGTGCAGCTCCAGGGCACAGGAGGCCAGGTCGAGAAGGGACCCCCGAGGATCAGCTGCAGGGACCCCCCAGGATCAGCTGCAGGGAACCCCCCAGGATCAGCTGCAGGGACCCCCCAGGATCAGCTGCAGGGAACCCCCCAGGATCAGCTGCAGGGAACCCCCAGGATCAGCTGCAGGGACCCCCGAGGATCAGCTGCAGGGAACCCCCCAGGATCAGCTGCAGGGACCCCCCCAGGATCAGCTGCAGGGAACCCCCCAGGATCAGCTGCAGGGAACCCCCCAGGATCAGCTGCAGGGAACCCCGAGGATCTGCTGCAGGGAACCCCCCAGGGTCAGCTGCAGGGAACCCCCCAGGATCAGCTGCAGGGAACCCCAAGGATCTGCTGCAGGGAACCCCGAGGATCTGCTGCAGGGACCCCCGAGGATCAGCTGCAGGGACCCCCCCGGGATCAGCTGCAGGGATCCCCGAGGATCTGCTGCAGGGACCCCCCAGGATCAGCTGCAGGGACCCCCTCAGGATCAGCTGCAGGGAACCCCCCGGGATCAGCTGCAGGGACCCCCCGAAGATCAGCCGCAGGGAACCCCCAGGATTATCTGCAGGGAACCCCCAGGATCAGCTGCAGGGACCCCCCAGGATCAGCTGCTCCAAGCTTCCTAGGGGGCAGTGGAGCTGCACTGAGCTGGCCCAGCCCCCTGGCAAGCTGAGGCTGAAGGCTGCCCAGGGTAGGGGGAATCCCACTGCTTGCCTTGGGAGCTGATTCCAGCCTCTGACTGAGGACAAGAGAGCCGAGTGCTGCCCCAGAGGAAGTCTGCAGTACCACATCCCTGCCTGCCTGGGCTGCAGCTCACCCGGGCTGAGTGCTGGGGGCAGAGCCAGGCTCAGCTGCTGCTGCCAGCTCTGCCTTACAGGTGGGGAGGAGGGGGGAAACAGACTGCCAGAAGGGTTAAGGGACTCGAGACAGCTCCTCAGACACAGCAAGACTGAACACTTGACCCTGGGGAAGCAGAAGTCATCTCTGACTCATGGAGCTGAAGGCAACCCAAAGCACTCAGCAGCAGCAGCCAGCCACCCACGCAGCACCGCGGCGAGCAGCGGCAGATGGAGCTCTGGGCACCCCAGGCCCTTGCCCCGGGCACCCTTTGCCCCTGGGTAACCCCAGCCCCTTGCCCCTGGGCACCCCCAGCCCCTGGGTAACCCCAGGCCCTTGCCCCTGGGCACCCCTTGCCCCTGGGTAACCCCAGCCCCTTGCCCCTGGGCACCTCCAGCCTCTGGGTAACCCCAGGCCCTTGCCCCTGGGTACCCCCAGCCCCTGGGTACCCTCAGCTCCTTGCCCCTGGGCAACCTCAGTCCTTTCCCTCTGGGCACCCTCAGTCCCTTGCCCCTGGGCAACCTCAGTCCCTTCCCTCTGGGCACCCTCAGTCCCTTGCCCCTGGGCAACCTCAGTCCCTTCCCTCTGGGCACCCTCAGTCCCTTGCCCCTGGGCAACCTCAGTCCCTTCCCTCTGGGTACCCTCAGCCCCTTCCCCCTGGGCAACCTCAGTCCTTTCCCTCTGGGCACCCTCAGTCCCTTCCCTCTGGGCACCCTCAGCTCCTTGCCCCTGGGCAACCTCAGTCCCTTCCCTCTGGGCACCCTCAGCTCCTTGCCCCTGGGCAACCTCAGTCCCTTCCCTCTGGGCACCCTCAGCTCCTTGCCCCTGGGCAACCTCAGTCCCTTCCCTCTGGGCACCCTCAGCCCCTTGCCCCTAGGCACCCCTAGCCCCTTCCCTCTGGGCACCCTCAGCCCCTTCCCCCTCAGCCCCTTGCTCCTGGGCACCCTCAGCCCCTTCCCCCTCAGCCCCTTGCTCCTGGGCACCCTCAGCCCCTTCCCCCTGGGCACCCTCAGCCTCTTCCCCCTGGGCAACCTCAGCCCCTTCCCTCTGGGCAACCTCAGCCCCTTCCCCCTCAGCCCCTTGCCCCTGGGCAACCTCAGTCCTTTCCCTCTGGGTACCCTCAGCCCCTTGCCCCTGGGTACCCCTTGCCCCTGGGTACCCTCAGCTCCTTGCCCCTGGGCAACCTCAGTCCTTTCCCTCTGGGCACCCTCAGCTCCTTGCCCCTGGGCAACCTCAGTCCTTTCCCTCTGGGCACCCTCAGTCCCTTCCCCCTGGGCAACCTCAGTCCCTTCCCTCTGGGCACCCTCAGTCCCTTGCCCCTGGGCAACCTCAGTCCCTTCCCTCTGGGTACCCTCAGCCCCTTCCCCCTGGGCAACCTCAGTCCCTTCCCTCTGGGTACCCTCAGCCCCTTCCCCCTGGGCAACCTCAGTCCTTTCCCTCTGGGCACCCTCAGTCCCTTCCCTCTGGGCACCCTCAGCTCCTTGCCCCTGGGCAACCTCAGTCCCTTCCCTCTGGGCACCCTCAGCTCCTTGCCCCTGGGCAACCTCAGTCCCTTCCCTCTGGGCACCCTCAGCTCCTTGCCCCTGGGCAACCTCAGTCCCTTCCCTCTGGGCACCCTCAGCCCCTTGCCCCTAGGCACCCCTAGCCCCTTCCCTCTGGGCACCCTCAGCCCCTTCCCCCTCAGCCCCTTGCTCCTGGGCACCCTCAGCCCCTTCCCCCTCAGCCCCTTGCTCCTGGGCACCCTCAGCCCCTTCCCCCTGGGCACCCTCAGCCTCTTCCCCCTGGGCAACCTCAGCCCCTTCCCTCTGGGCAACCTCAGCCCCTTCCCCCTCAGCCCCTTGCCCCTGGGCAACCTCAGTCCTTTCCCTCTGGGTACCCTCAGCCCCTTGCCCCTGGGTACCCCTTGCCCCTGGGTACCCTCAGCCCCTTCATCCTGGGCATCCCAGCCCCTTCCCCCTGGGCAACCTGAGCCCCTTCCCTCTGGGCACCCTCAGCCCCTTCCCCCTCAGCCCCTTGCCCCTGGGCAACCTCAGTCCTTTCCCTCTGGGTACCCTCAGTCCCTTCCCCCTGGGTACCCTCAGCCTCTTCCCCCTGGGCACCCCCAACCCCTTCCCACACTTGCTGACCTGCAGAGCTTCCCTGCCCCCCCCCCAGCATCTCCCACTCCTTCCTAGCGCTCCGGAGGTGAGGCCAGCCTGGCCGAGCACACTCACACACATTCTCACACACACACACAAGTTCTCCCTCCCCTCCTCAGAACAAAAGTGCAATTGAGACAACCAGCCCCACAGCCTGACCTGCCTTTCAACTCCAGCAAATTTCCCTGGGCTTTGATTTTCTTCCCCCCCCTCCCCTCCCTTCCTGGGGCTGTGGCTCAGTGGAGCAGCTGCTAACATCCAGAAGCTGGGAGGGGAGGGAAGAAGAAGTTTGGTTTGCTACACATCAAACCCAAAAAGAGAAGAGAAAGGAGAGCAGGAGGCCTTGGTTCCAAGGTCAGGCAGTTGGCTGGGGAAGGTTTCTCCTGGCTAGAAGCAGAGTGGGAAGCTGGAGCAGGGTTTGGAGAGCTGGGGGCTGGTGCTCGTGGTGTGCCTGGGGAGGGCAGGTCAGGGGCGAGGCAGAGCAACCCTCCTGAGCACCCTGGAGGTGCTTTTGGGCTTCCTCTTGGCCAAGGGCTGAGCCAGTGCATCATGAGAAACCACCTGAGGCTTGGCCAAGTCACCCAAGGCAGCTGCTGCAAGGCCACAGCTGTCTCCTGCCAGCTCAGCTCCTGGAGCCCTTGACCAACACACAGCCCCCAGGCTCTGCCTGCTGCTCAGGGCAGGAGAGCTCACCAAGGCTACCTCCTGCTTGGAGAGCCCAGCCTGAAGGGAAGAGCCTGGCCTGGCAGAAAGACAGCTGCTAAGCAAACAAGGCTCAGCCTTGGGCTGCCCTCTGCAAGGCTTCCTGCACAACAGGAGCCCCCAGTGTGCCAGAGGGGCACAGGGGGTGGAGAGTGCCCACCTGCAACCCCCTCCTCAGTCTGAGGCACCCCAGGGAGGAAGCTGAGCTGGCTGCAGAGCTGAGCTCTTGGGGCCCAGAAGGGATCCTTGATGGAGAGGAGGAACAATTTCTTTCCTGCAGGAGTGGTCAGGCACTGGAGCAGGCTGCCCAGGGGGGTGCTGCAGTCCCCAGCCCTGGAGCTGTGGCCATGGCCCTGTGGGACAGGGCTGAGTGGCCATGGCGGGGGGGGGGTTGGAGGGACAGCTTGGGCTCAGTGCTCTGAGAGCTCTGAACCCATTTGATGCTCTGCTGACTCCCCTGCTCCAGCCACACAAACTGAACTCCACCCTGGAGAGGCAAAGCAGGCTGGGGGAGGTTGCTCAGAGCCCCAAACAACCTGGCCTGGGAGGGTTCCAGGGCTGGAGCTCTCCTTTGGGACCTCACTTAGGAGCTTCCCTCTTCACCTCTAGGTTAAGGAATCACAGAATGGTTTGGATTGGAAAGGACCTTTAAAGCTCCTCCAGTCCAACCCCCCTGCAGCCAGCAGGGACAGCCCCAAGTACAGAGCAGGTTGCTCAGAACCCCAAACCACCTTGACCTGGGCTGGTCCCAGGGCTGGAGCTCTCCTTTGGGGCCTCACTTAGGAGCTTTCTTGCTTAGCTGGAGGTTAAAGCATCACAGAGCCATAGAATGGTTTGGGTTGGAAGGGATCTTTAAAACTCATCCAGTCCAACCCCCCTGCAGCCAGCAGGGACAGCCCCAACTGGAGCAGGTTGCTCAGGACCCCAGACAACCTGACCTGCAGTGGCTGCAGGGCTGGAGCTCTCCTTTGGGACCTCACTTAGGAGCTTCCTTCTTCACCTCTAGGTTAAGGAATCACAGAATGGTTTGGGTTGGAAGGGATCTTTGCAGCTCCTCCAGTCCAACCCCCCTGCAGCCAGCAGGGACAGCCCCAACTGGAGCAGGTTGCTCTGAGCTCCAAACAACCTGACCTGGGCTGGAGCTCTCCTTTGGGACCTCACTTAGGAGCTTCCTTGCTTAGCTGGAGGTTAAAGCATCACAGAGCCATAGAATGGTTTGGGTTGGAAGGGAGCTTTGAAGCTCCTCCAGTCCAACCCCCCTGCAGCCAGCAGGGACAGCCCCAACTGGAGCAGGTTGCTCAGGACCCCAGACAACCTGACCTGGGCTGGAGCTCTCCTTTGGGACCTCACTTAGGAGCTTCCTTGCTTAGCTGGAGGTTAAAGCATCACAGAGCCATAGAATGGTTTGGGTTGGAAGGGAGCTTTGAAGCTCCTCCAGTCCAACCCCCTGCAGCCAGCAGGGACAGCCCCAACTGGAGCAGGTTGCTCAGAGCCCCAAACCACCTGGCCTGGAGTGGTCCCAGGGGTGAGGCAACCTGGGCCAGGCTCTCCCCTCCCTCAGAGTCAACCATTTCTCCCTTCTCCCCAGCCTGAAGCTCCCTTTTTGTTTAGTTCAAACCATTCCCCCCCTTCACCTTGGCCCTGCCCCAAAGCCTGCCCCCCACCTGCCTTTTGCATCCTGGAAGGGCTCACTGCAGGCTGCCTCTGAAGCCTGGGAGCAGCCCCAGCAGCTCTGTGCAAATCACACACTAATTAAACACCTTCCACTCCCTCTCCAAAACATATCAATCAATTGGCATGTGATCAGCCTCCAATAATTGCTGCTGCTGCTGCTGCTGCTGCAATTCAGCCTCCCTGGAGAGGTGCAAGGTGGGTTTTGGTGTGTGCTTTAATTGGTTAGGTTGGGCAAAGCCAGCTGGGAGCCGAGGAGCAGCCCTGGTGCCACCTTGGGGGAGGGCAGGGGAGGGAGAGAGGAGAAGGGAGGAGAGGGCAGGGGAGAGAGGAGGAGAAAGGAGGAGAGGGCAGGGGAGAGAGGAGGAGAAAGGAGGAGAGGGCAGGGGAGAGAGGAGGAGAGGGCAGGGGAGGGCAGGGGAGAGAGGAGGTGGGGAGGAGAGGAGAAGGGAGGGCAGGGGGGAGAGGAGGAGAGGAGAAGGGAGGGCAGGGGAGAGAGGAGGGGAGGAGAGGAGAAGGGAGGGCAGGGGAGAGAGGAGGGGAGGAGAGGAGAAGGGAGGGCAGGGGAGAGAGGAGGGGAGGAGAGGAGAAGGGAGGGCAGGGGAGAGAGAGGAGGAGAGAGGGAGGGAGGGCAGGGGGAGAGAGGAGGAGAGAGGGAGGGAGGGCAGGGGAGAGAGGAGGAGAGAGGGAGGGAGGGCAGGGGAGAGAGGAGGAGAGGAGAAGGGAGGGCAGGGGAGAGAGGAGGAGAGGAGAAGGGAGGGCAGGAGAGAGAGGGGGGAGAGGAGAAGGTAGGGCAGGGGAGAGAGGGGGAGAAGAGGAGGAGAGGAGAAGGGAGGGCAGGGGAGAGAGGAGGAGAGGAGGAGAGGAGAAGGGAGGGCAGGGGAGAGAGGAGGAGAGGAGAAGGGAGGGCAGGGGAGAGAGGAGGAGAGAGGGAGGGCTTTTCCCCCCCTTCCTCCCTTCCCCAGCTCGGCGGAGCGGTCCCCAAAGGCGGGCGGGATTGGAAGCAGCTGTGTCGGAAGTGTCTCATTAGCAGTAATTGCTTCGCGAGGATTTGAGGTTTCCCCTCCTGCGCCACCACCACCGCCGAGCGCGCAAGGAGCTGCCCGGGGCTCGGGGGGAGCTGCCCGGAGCTGCTGCTCGGGGTTGGAGGGGAAGGGAGGGGGTTTGGATGGGGAGAGGGTTTGGAAGGGGAGGGAGGGAAGGTAAAGATAACCACCACCACCCCCGGGGCAGAGTCTCTCCTACACTAACATTTAGACTGAAGCCAGAGCGAGGTCTCCTCAGGCTGGGCTGGCAGCAGGCAGCAGCCCTGCTGCGTGGCACAGGATCAGATTAAGCTGAAACAACTTCAGCATCCCAACCCCAGCCTCCCCCCCCTGCCCCTTTTTTCTCTCTTCTGGAGTGCAGGCTCATCACAGCCAAATGATTCGTGAAATAGCCTCCTGATTAGCTCCCCTCGCACCCTCCTCCCCCCTGCTCTCAGAGAGGGGAAGGCAGGCAGGAGATGCTCCAGGAACCAAGAGGATCATTAAGGTCGGTAAAGAGCTCTGAACCCAACTTGCCGCCTCTTCCTCCCTCCTCCTCCTCCCCCCCCAGGCTGATTAGAGAGGCTGGCAGGGACCGCAGGCTTCCCTCACCCCAGCTTCCCTGCTTTCTGCTTCTACCTGTGGAGTGATTTTCCTGCGACTGCAGGGCTGGAGCCCTTCACAGACCAACAGAGACAAAGAACAGGTCGGGCAGGTCCCCCAGCTGGCTCCCTGCCCCGCAGCAAGGAGAGCCAAAAGCAAGGCAGGAGAGGCAGGAGCTGCCCCAGCGACTGACTGAGACCCCACACCCCTTCTGCTCAGCCCCTGGCTTCTCCCAAGCCACAGAGTCACCAAGGTTGGAAGAGACCTCAAGGGATCACCAAGCCCAAGCTGTCACCCAACACCTCCTGACTCAACCATGGCTCCAAGTGCCACCTCCAGTCCCCTCTTGGACACCTCCAGGGATGGGGACTCCAGCACCCAGAGCCCATAGCCCTTCCCATGGCAGGGGACAGCTCACCACCCAATTCCTTTCACTGACCCTTCCCTTTGGTCTCCTGCTGGATTGCAGCCTCTGCACAACCAACAAGTCTCTGACAGAATGGAATGGAATAGAATGGAATGGAATGGAATTAACCAGGTTGGAAAAGACCTCAGAGATCATCAAGTCCAATCTATCATCCAGCACCATCTCATCAACTAAACCATGGCTCCAAGTGCCTCATCCAGTCCCCTCTTGGACACCTCCAGGGATGGGGACTCCAGCACCCAGAGCCCATGGCCCTTCCCATGGCAGGGGACAGCTCACTGCCCATGCCGTTCACTGACCCTTCCCTTTGGTCTCCTGCTGGATTGCAGCCTCTGCACAACCAACAAGTCTCTGAGAATAGAATAGAATAGAATAGAATAGAATAGAATAGAATAGAATAGAATAGAATAGAATAGAATAGAATAGAATAGAATAGAATAGAACAGAACAGAATAGAATAGAACAGAATAGAATAGAACAGAACAGAACAGAACAGAACAGAACCAGACCAGGTTGGAAGAGACCTCAGAGATCATCAAGTCCAACCTAGCACCCAACACCTCCTGACAACTAAACCATGGCTCCAAGCTCCCCATCCAGGCTCTTCCTAAACACCTCCAGGGATGGGGACTCCACCACCTCCCTGGGCAGCACATCCCAAGGGCCAATCTCTCTTTCTATGAAGAACTTCTTCCAACCTAAATCTCCCCTGGCACAGCTTGAGACTGTGGCCTCTTGTTCTGGTGCTGCTTGCCTGGGAGAAGAGACCAACCCCCACCTGGCTACAACCTCCCTGCAGGGAGTTGGAGAGAGCAAGAAGGTCTCCCCTGAGCCTCCTCTTCTCCAGGCTAAGCAACCCCAGCTCCCTCAGCCTCTCCTCCCAGGGCTGTGCTCCAGACCCCTCCCCAGCTTTGTTGCCCTTCTCTGGACACCTTCCAGCAGCTCAACATCTTTCCTAACCTGAGGAGCCCAGAACTGGACACAGGACTCCAGGTGTGGCCTGAGCAGTGCTGAGCACAGGGCAGGATGAGCTCCCTGCTCCTGACTGGCAGCAGGTTACCTTCAAGCCTCCCCCTGCACCAGCTTGGATCACACCTCACACCTCAGGGGGGTCAGGGCAGCCAGCACACCCAGCTGGGCCACTCAGGGGAGCTTCAAGTTGGCTATCAGAAGACATTCCTTGACTGAAAGCCTTCTCCCAGCCTGGCACAGGCTGCCCAGGGAGGGGGCTGAATGCCCACCCCTGGAGGCGCTTCAAAGCCCCAGAGGAGTGGTGCTGAGGGCCAGGGCTTAGCCCCAGCCTGGGTAGAGCTGGAGACTGCTTGGAGTGAATCCTCTCAAAGGGCCTTTTCCACCCCAAACCTTTCCATCCATGTTCACAGCCACTGCTGGCCACACCTTCCCCCCTGGGCACTGCTGTCCCCCACAGGTCCGAGCAGGCACCCAGCCCCTGCCAGAGGGAGCTGCTTTGTCATCCTGGGCCACACAGCAGCCTGTGCTGGAAGCCCCCCAGCAGCCTCCCCTCTCCCTGCAGGCAGAGAGCTGCACAGCAGAGGGGGGGGGAGCTGCACAGCAGAGGTGGGGGGGAGCTGCACAGCAGAGTGGGGGGGGAGCTGCACAGCAGGAGGGGGGGGGGAGCTGCACAGCAGACGGGGGGGGGGAGCTGCACAGCAGAGGGGGGGGGGGGGGGGAGCTGCACACCAGAGGGGGGGGGGGGGGAGCTGCACACCAGAGGGGGGGGGGGGAGCTGCACACCAGAGGGGGGGGGGAGCTGCACACCAGAGGGGAGGGGAGCTGCACAGCAGAGGGGGGGGGGAGCTGCACAGCACAGGGGAGGGGAGCTGCACACCAGAGGGGAGGGGGGAGCTGCACAGCACGGGGGAGGGGAGCTGCACACCAGAGGGGAGGGGGGAGCTGCACAGCACGGGGGGGGGGAGCTGCACACCAGAGGGGGGGGGGAGCTGCACACCAGAGGGGGGGGGAGCTGCACACCAGAGGGGGGGGAGCTGCACACCAGAGGGGGGGGGAGCTGCACAGCACAGGGAGGGGGAGCTGCACAGCACAGGGGGGGGGGGGGGGGGGAGAGCTGCACAGCAGGGGGGGGGGGGGGAGCTGCACACCAGAGGGGGGGGGGGAGCTGCACACCAGAGGGGGGGGGGAGCTGCACACCAGAGGGGGGGGGGGGAGAGCTGCACACCAGAGGGGGGGGGGGGAGCTGCACACCAGAGGGGGGGGGGGAGCTGCACACCAGAGGGGGGGGGGAGCTGCACAGCCACGGGGGGGGGAGCTGCCCCCCACCACCACCTCTTTGTCCCCTGGCTAGAGAGCGATGCCCTAAGCCCGGCCCAGCTGCCTCTGCCTACAAGGGGGTAGCGTGGGAGACCCCAGGCCCAGCTGGGCTGCACTCCTAGGAGATGACCCTAACTGGAGGACCACTCTTCCACCCCCCTCCCATTTCCTCCCCCAGCCCCTGGCCAGACAAAGGCCTCAGTCTTCGGCAGGCACAAAGTGCCGGAGCCAGCCCCCGGGGGGACAGGCTGGGAGAGCGACTCCAGCCTCAAAGGAGGAGCAGGCAGCCCGCATTATTTTTGGTGAGAGAGGAGGAGAATGGAGAGCCTGCGACCCTCCCCTGCTCCTTGGGCTCCTTTCTGCCGCCCCTCGAGCGGGAGCTGCATCCCCTCCCCGGCGCAGGAGCGGCCGCGGAGCTCCGCTCGCAGCCTCCGGGGCTGAGACAATAGCTGCTTATGTTCGGGACCGCTGCTGCTCTCCGGGCAGAGGGCCAGGGCTGGCAGCTCTCAGCAGCAGGGAATAAAGGCTGTGTTTGTGCTCCCAAGCCCCTCTGCAGCAGTGGGGCACCCGCAGAGGGAGGCCAGGCAGCAGCCTGCCCAGCAGCCCCGAGAGAAAAGGCAGGCGGGCGCCGTGGGCCCGGGGAGAGGGGAGGGCAGGGGAAGCCCAGGGGGCTGAGAGGGAGCAGGAGGCTGCTGGAAGGAAGCTGTGCAACCAGCCCTTGGGAACAGGCAGAGCATCCTCCTCTCTCTCTCTCTCTCTCTCCCTCTCCCCCTCCCTCCAAGAGCCAATGTGCAGCCCAGCAGGCTGCTGGGAGCGCTGGGAATTGAGGCTGCTCGCAGCACCAGTGGCAGGGTCGTGGTGAAACACCAGCAGAGCCCTCCCCAGCAGCCAGCTGGATGCCAGCAGGGCATGAGCAGCACTGAGCTGAGCTGCAGTGGAGCTCCCTCAGCCCACAGCAGGAGGCAGGCAGCCAGCACTGAGCCTTGCCAGGCGTCTCCCCATCCGAGCTGGCTGCTGCCAAGCCTGAGCACACACAGTCCCAGGGGATCTCCTCTCTGCAGCAGGGCTCTCTGGATGCCTGCACTGCAGCCCTGCAGAGCAAGAGCTGCCCCTGGGAGCCTCTTGAAGCCCCTGGAGAAGCAGAGAGTGCCACCCTGCAGAGCTCATGGATGTTCAGGCCCTGGCAGCAGCACACCAGACCCCAGCTGAGAGCCTGACCTTGGCTCTGACACTCACACACTGCACATCCCTGGCCAGGAGGTGATGGAGCCACACATTTGGCCTCTTTGCCATCACAACCACGTCCACAGGCTCAGCTTGAGCTGCTGGGAGCACAGCAGGGCTGGAAGGCCACCACAAGAGGGGCAGGGGCAGCAGGGACAGAGCTGTGGGCAGCTCCCACGCTGGGTACAAGCCATGGCTTGGCTCAGACCTCAGCTGCCTAGGTCAGAAAGGGGAAGGGGCACATCCCAGGCCAGGGGCACAGGAGGGGAGGGGCTGGAAGGGACCTCAGTGGGGGGCACAGGAGGGGAGGGGCTGGAAGGGACCTCAGTGGGGGGCACAGGAGGGGAGGGGCTGGAAGGGACCTTGGGGGGGGCCACAGGAGGGGAAGGGCTGGAAGGGACCTCAGGGGAATCATCAAGTCCAACCCCCTGCCAGAGCAGGAGCACAGCACCCAGCACAGGAATGCATCCAGATGGGGCTTGAAAGTGCCCAGGGAAGTCCCTGCAGCCAGCCCAGCGCTCCCAGAGCCATCCCCTGGACCTGGGGAGGACAAAAGCATCAAAGATCCTCCCCCCACAGGCAGCTCTCTGGCTTGGGCAGCCTGCAGCTCAGCACCCAGCCTGCAGCTCAGCACCCAGCCTGCAGCTGTGTCCTTCCCAGCCCAGCTTTTGGCCTTGCCTTCTGTTTTTTTCTTGCCCCACCGAGCTCCTTTGGTACCTCCAGCGTGCCCCAGGCACTCCAGAAGTCATCTCCTGAGACCCTTCCTCCCCAGCCCTCCCCAGCCCTGCTGTCAGTGCTGACACCAGCAGGCTCCAAGGTGGACCAGGGACCAGAATGCAAACCAATTAATCTTGCACAACATTCTCTCTCTCTCTCTCTCTCTGTGTATGGAATAAAACTAAGCAAAGCAGCCTCTTCCTTCTCCTTTCTTTTGATTTCTCTCTCATTTGCTTCCTTTTCTTCCATGGGAGCTTGAAAGTTGCTTTTTCCACTGCCCTGAATAATTGAAGTGGGCATGAAAATTTAAAGCCTTCTCCAAGCCCTCATTTAAGATTCATTCTCTTTCCCTTTGAGAGGAATTGCCCCTGCCACAGCCCCATGTAGGAGGGCAGGCAGCGCCAGCAGCTGCCTCCCTTCCCCCCCACCACCTCCCCCAATTTAACTCCCTTCTCCCTGGGCCAAAGGAACTTCCCTCTTCATTCTTCAATGGAGGCTCTCCAAGGTCCTTCACTGCTTCCCCCTCCTCCTCCCTCCCCACTTCAGCAGCCTGCTAACCTCCTCCAGCTTGATCCCAGCACCAAGCCTGCACTCACCACCCCTCCCTCAACTCAAGCATCCATAGTATCAATAGAATCAGTCAGGGTTGGAAGGGACCACAAGGATCAGCCAGTTCCAACCCCCCCTGCCATGGGCAGGGGACACCCCACACTAGATCAGCCTGGCCAGAGCCTCAGCCAGCCTGGGCTTAAACACCTCCAGGGACAGGGCCCCAACCACCTCCCTGGACAACCCATTCCAGGGCTTCACCACTCTCATGGGGAAGAACTTCCTCCTCACCTCCAGCCTGAATAGAATGCTTTGGCTTGGAAGGACCTTGAAGGTCAGCTAGCTCCAAGCCCCTGCCATGGGCTGGGATACCCTCCCACCAGCCCAGGTTGCTCAGAGCCTCATCCAGCCTGGCCTTGATCCCACTTGATCCCAGCACCAGTCCTGCACTCACCACCCCTCCCTCAACTCAAGCTCAACCATTTCATTGATCCATAGAATGGTTTGGGTTGGGTTGGAAAGGACCTCAAAGCTCAGCCAGTTCCAACCCCCTGCCATGGGCAGGGACACCTCTCACCAGCCCAGCTTGCCTCAAGGCCTCATCCAGCTTGATCCCGAGCACCAATCCTGCACTCACCATCCCTCCCTCAACTCAAGCTCAACCATTTCATTGATTCATAGAATGGGTTGGGTTGGAAAGGACCTTAAAGCTCAGCCAGTTCCAACCCCCTGCCATGGGCAGGGACAGCTTCCACCAGCCCAGGTTGCTCAAAGCCTCATCCAGCTTGATCCCAGCACCAGTCCTGCACTCACCACCCCTCCCTCAACGCAAGCATTCATAGAATGCTTTGGCTTGGAAGGGACCTTGAAGCTCAGCCAGTTCCAGAGGGACACCTCTCCCCAGCCCAGCTTGCTCAGAGCCTCATCCAGCCTGGCTTTGATTCCACTTGATCCCAGCACCAGTCCTGCACTCACCACACCTCCCTCAACTCAAGCTCAACCATTTCATTGATTCATAGAATGGGTTGGGTTGGGAGGGACCTTGAAGCTCAGCCAGCTCCAGAGGGACACCTCCCCCTAGCTCAAGCTTGCTCAGGTTGCCCAGGATAGAAGCACAGAATGGGTTGGGTTGGAAGGGACCTTCAAGATCACCCAGTTCCAAGCCCCTGCCATGGGCAGGGGACACCTCCCAACAGCCCAGCTTGCTCAGAGCCTCATCCAGCCTGGCTTTGATCCCACTTGATCCCAAGCACCAGTCCTGCACTCACCACACCTCCCTCAACTCAAGCTCAACTCAAACATTTATAGTTTCATAGAATGCTTTGTGTTGGAAGGGACCTTGAAGCTCAGCCAGTTCCAGAGGGACACCTCCCCCTAGCTCAAGCTTGCTCAGGTTGCCCAGGATAGAAGCACAGAATGGGTTGGGTTGGAAGGGACCTTGAAGAGCATCCAGTTCCAAGCCCCTGCCATGCACAGGGACACCTCCCAACAACACAGCTTGCTCAAAGCCTCATCCAGCTTGATCCCAGCACCAACCCTGCACTCACCACACCTCCCTCAACTCAAGTATTCATAGATTCATAGAATGCTTTGGGTTGGAAAGGATCTTAAAGCTCAGCCAGTTCCAACCCCCCTGCCATGGGCAGGGACACCTCCCATGAGCCCAGGTTGCTCAGAGCCTCATCCAGCTCGATCCCAGCACCAATCCTGCACTCACCACCCCTCCCTTCAACTCAAGCTCAACTCAAGCATTCATAGAATGCTTTGGGTTGGAAGGGACCTTGAAGCTCATCCAGTTCCAAGCCCCCTGCCATGGGCAGGGGACACCTCCCACCAGCCCAGGCTGCTCAGCACCTCACCCAGCCTGGCCTTGATCCCAGCACCAATCCTGCACTCACCACCCCTCCCTCAATTCAAGCTCAACTCAAGCACTCATAGAATGGGTTGGGTTGGGAGGGACCTTGAGGCTCAGACAGCTCCAGAGGGACACCTCCCCCTAGCTCAAGCTTGCTCAGGTTGCCCAGGATAGAAGCACAGGATGGGTTGGGTTGGAAGGGACCTTGAAGAGCATCCAGTTCCAACCCCCTGCCATGGGCAGGGACACCTCCCAACAGCCCAGCTTGCTCAGAGCCTCATCCAGCCTGGCTTTGATCCCACTTGATCCCAGCACCAGTCCTGCACTCACCACACCTCCCTCAACTCAAGCTCAACTCAAACATTTATAGTTTCATAGAATGCTTTGTGTTGGAAGGGACCTTGAAGCTCAGCCAGCTCCAGAGGGACACCTCCCCCTAGCTCAAGCTTGCTCAGGTTGCCCAGGATAGAAGCACAGGATGGGTTGGGTTGGAAGGGACCTTGAAGAGCGTCCAGTTCCAACCCCCTGCCATGGGCAGGGACACCTCTCACCCCCAGGTTGCTCAAAACCTCATCTAGCTTGATCCCAGCACCAATCCTGCACTCACCACAACTCCCTCAACTCAAGCTCTACTCAAGCATTCATTGATCCATAGAATGCTTTGGGTTGGGAAGGGACCTTGAAAATCATCCAGTTCCAAGGCCCTGCCATGGGCAGGGACACCTCCCACCAGCCCAGGCTGCTCAGAGCCTCATCCAGCTCGATCCCAGCACCAATCCTGCACTCACCACACCTCCCTCAACTCAAGCTCAACTCAATCATTCATAGAATGCTTTGGCTTGGAAGGGACCTTGAAGCTCAGCCACTTCCAGGGGGACATCTCCCCCTAGCTCAAGCTTGCTCAGGATAGAAGCACAGAATGGGTTGGGTTGGAAGGGACCTTGAAGATCATCCAGTTCCAAGCCCCTGCCATGGGCAGGGACACCTCCCACCAGCCCAGCTTGCTCAAGGCCTCATCCAGCTTGATCCCAGCACCAACCCTGCACTCACCATCCCTCCCTCAACTCAAGCTCAACTATTTCATAGATCCATAGAATGCTTTGGGTTGGAAGGGACCTTAAAGCTCAGCCAGCTCCAGAGGGACACCTCCCCCTAGCTCAGGCTTGCTCAGGTTGCCCAGGATGGAAGCACCACTGCACCACTGCCCCCCCAGCCCCACTGCCTACTGCCCCCCAGACCCACTGCCCATTCCCCCCAGACCCACTGCCCACTCTCCTCCAGCTCCACTGCCCCCCAGCCCCACTGCCCCCCAGCCCCCCTGCCCAGCCCGTTGGAGCTCCAGCGCTGCAGAGGGGAAGGTCAAGTTTCCCACTCAATCCCAGCCCCAGCCTGGAGGCTCTGTTCCCAATTAAGAGCTCTAACCTTCAGCAGACCTCTCCCAATTCACCCCACTTGACCAAGTGACCCTGCAGGTGCTGGGCAGGCTCTGTAAATCCTGCTGAGAGCTTCCCCCAGGGCAGCCAGCCCCACGTGGGGGTTTGGCTTCCAGCAGGGGAGTTAGCAGGGAGCAAAGAATGTTGGGCTGGCAGCCCCCAGGAACCTCACACCTGCCTTTTAAGCACAGGCTGACCCCTTTCTCCTCCTGGGAGAGGATCAGGCTGGCACCTCCTGGCAGATGCATGGCTCCCACCAAGCCCAGCACAGCCCTCAGTGCTCCTTTCTCCACATGCTCACCCTGGGGGCATCCTTGCAGGAGGGAAAAACCCACCCTGGAGAGCCAGGGCACAGGCTGCCTTTGCTCTCAGGGCTTTCTCCTTGCAGTGGGACAAGCAGATTCCAGCTGTAGCCATGTGCAGGGCAGGGCTTCTCTGTCCTCCCCCCTCCTCACTCTGCACTGCTGAGGCCACTCATTGAGTCCTGAGCTCAGGTGGTGAGGCAACACCTCCAGGGCTGGGTTCAGATGTGGGCTTCTGAGTCCAAGAAGGAGACTGAGGAGCTGGAGCAGGTCTAGAGAAGGGCAAGGAAGCTGGGGGAAGGGCCTGGAGAGGAGCAGCTGAGGGAGCTGGGGGTGTGCAGCCAGGAGAGAAGGAGGCTGAAGGGAGGAGACCTTCACACTCCACAGCTCCCCCAAAGCACCAAGTGATCAGACAAGAGAAACCAGCCTCAAGCTGCAGCAGGGTTGGCCACGAGGAACAATTTCTTCCCCCCAAAAGGCTTCTCAAGGCCTGGCCCAGGCAGCCCAGGGCAGTGGTGGAGTCCCCATCCCTAGAGGGCTTTCAGAGCTGTGGTGCTGAGGGCCATGGGTGAAGTGGTGCCCTGGGTTTGGTGACCTTAGAGGCCTCTTGCAGCCCCAGAGCAGTTCTGATTCCCTCTTCCAAGAGGATGCAATGAGGACCAAACCAGAGGCACTGTCCTCTTCAGGCAGTGCCAAGGCCACAGACTGCAGCATCAGTCTGTGCTTGGGAGACCTCTGTGCAGGCAAGAGGCAGAGCAGAGGGCAAGGATGCAGCTCTCAGCTCCCCAGGGCATGCCCTCCCTGCTCCAACCAAGGCAAAGCACATCCAACACCCAAGCAGCAGGGAGGAGAGCACCAGCAGGGGAGAGCCCAGGGTCCTGGCTAGACCTCTCCAGGTCTGGAGGGTGCAGCAAGAGCCAAGAGGCAGGTGCCAGGATGCTGGGAGCAAACAGGGCTCTTCAGAGGGCTCATTAGCAGCCAAGGCAACAGCCTGGCAGACAGCATGGCCCAGGGCCAGCAGATTAGAGAGGCACCAGCTCGTCCCTCCAAGCAGGCAGGTTTGGGGCCAGCAGCAGAGGCCCAGCAGAGCTGGGAGAGAGGTGCAGGGAAAGCCTGGTGGCTGCCAGCCCAAAGCCTGAGGAGCAAAACCACTCTGCCACCACCTGAAGGGAGGCTTGGAGTGAGGTGGGGCTGGGTCTTCCCTCCCAGGGCAGAGAGGAAACGGCCTCAAGGCTTAGGCTGGGGATTTGGAACCAGTCCTTCGCTGCAGGAGCGGTCAGGGCTTGGCCCAGGCTGCCCAGGGAGGTGGTGGAGTCCCCATGGCTGGAGCTGCTCAAGGGCAGCATGGCCATGGCACTTGGGGACAGGCTTGAGAGGCCATGGTGGGGCTGGGCATGGTCTCAAAGGGCTCTTCCAACCTCGAGGATTCTGTGAAGGCAGTGGGGGAGGGAGGGAACTACAGTAACCCTCACTAAAAACTGCCTTCCCCAGCTGCTCTAAGCCAAGGTCCTGCAGGTGGTGCAAAGCATCTGACTCCCATCTGCTTCACACCTCCACAGCAGGAAGCCTCTCCAGACCCCCTCTGCCACCTCCACAAGAAGAAGCCTCTCCAGACACCCTTTGCCACCTCTTTTGCCACCTCCTTTGCCACCTCCTTTGCCATCTCCACAGGAGGAAGCCTCTCCAGAAGCCCTTTGCCACCTCCACAAGAAGAAGCCTCTCCAGACACCCTTTGCCACCCCCTCTGCCACCTCCTTTGCCATCTCCACAGCAAGAAGCCTCTCCAGATGCCCTTTGCCACCTCCACAGCAGGAAGCCTCTCCAGACCCCCTCTGCCACCTCCTTTGCCACCTCCACAAGAAGCAGCCTCTCCAGATGCCCTTTGCCACCTCCTTTGCCACCCCTTTTGCCACCTCCACAGCAAGAAGCCTCTCCAGACCCCCTCTGCCATCTCCTTTGCCACCTCCACAGCAGGAAGCCTCTCCAGACACCCTTTGCCACCCCCTCTGCCACCTCCTTTGCCACCCCTTTTGCCATCTCCACAGCAAGAAGCCTCTCCAGAAGCCCTTTGCCACCTCCTTTGCCACCTCCACAGGAGGAAGCCTCTCCAGAAGCCCTTTGCCACCTCCACAGCAGGAAGCCTCTGCAGACCCCTTCTGCCACCTCCTTTGCCACCTCCACAGCAGGAAGCCTCTCCAGACCCCCTTTGCCACCTCCTTTACCACCTCCTTTGCCACTTCCACAGCAGGAAGCCTCTCCAGACACCCACAGGCTCCCTGCCTGCCCTGGAACAGGCTGCTCCCTGGAACCAGCCTCCCCCACACTGATGTCCTGTGCTCCCTGGAAGCCCTGAGCTCCCATCACACAAAGCAGCCTCCTGTGGAGAGGCTCCAACACAGCCCAGACCTCCCCTGCCCCACTTGCAGGCCAAGGAAGGAGATAAATGTTGCTCTTACCTAGCCATGAGCAATCCAGGAGCCACGTGGGAGAGGACAGCACATGCAAAGGAGAAGGAGAGAAAGAGCACAGAAGAGTTGGTCAGCCCCCAGTGCAATGCCCCCAAGCTCTGCCCCACTCCCCCCTGCTCCTCCTGCTGCCCATGGAGAGATCAGGCCTGGGCTGAGGCAGGGCTTGGACTCTTCACCCCCTGCACCAGAGCTTCCCCACAGCCTGTGCTCACTGCCCCCCTCCAGGAGCAGCCAGCTGCTCAGGGGACCTGCAGAGCATCATCCCTCACCCACCCCAGCTCCAAGCCAGAGAGAGAGCAGCATCAAAGCCCTGAGCAGAAGAGCCTGGATGAAAGCAAAGGAGGAGCCCTGACCTCTGCAGACCTGCAGGGGCTCCAGCAGAAGGCAGAGAAAGGCTCAGCAGCAGCAGCAGCACAGAGGGACAGCAGAGCCCCTGCTGCCTGGGAGAAGAGACCAACCTCCCCCTGGCCCCAACCTCCCTGCAGGGAGTTGGAGGGAGCAAGAAGGTCTCCCCTGAGCCTCCTCTTCTCTTGCTGTTGGAGGGGGTTGGTCTCTTCTCCCAGGCACCCAGCACCAGAACAAGAGGCCACAGTCTCAAGCTGTGCCAGGGGAGGTTCAGGCTGGAGGTGAGGAGAAAGTTCTTCCCAGAGAGAGTTGTTGGCCATTGGGATGTGCTGCCCAGGGAGGTGGTGGAGTCCCCATCCCTGGAGGTGTTCAAGAGGGGCTTGGATGTGGCACTTGGAGCCATGGTTTAGCAGTCAGGAGGTGTTGGGTGACAGCTTGGACTTGATGATCTCTGAGGTCTTTTCCAACCTGCTTGAGCCTCCTCTTCTCCAGGCTGAGCAACCCCAGCTCCCTCAGCCTCTCCTCCCAGGGCTGTGCTCCAGACCCCTCCCCAGCTTTGTTGCCCCTCTCTGGACACCTTCAAGTCTCTCAATGTCCTTCTTGAACTGAGGAACCCAGAGCTGGACCCAGGACTCCAGGTGTGGCCTTTGGAGCTGAGGTCCCTGAGCTGAAGCTCTCCTCCTTGCACTGCCCCTCCTCAGCTAACAAGGGGAGGTGCCAAAGGGTGCAGTGCAGAAGGGAGCAGCCACAAGGGTGCCAAGGCTGCCCTGTAGGTGCTCCAAACCTCCTTCATGATGAGCATGGGGACTCAGAGAGGAGAGAGCAATGAGAGCAGTGAGCTGCCTGGGAGAGCCTGGGGAGCACAGCCCAGGAGAAAGCAGAATGGCAGAGCCCATGGCCCTGGCTCCTGGGGCAGGGGAGTGGGCATCCCTCCCCCCAAGTGCTGAGGCCAAAAGTGCAGTGAGAGCCCAGCAGCACACAGCTGCTGCCAGGGCTCTGGCCAGAGGGGGTTGCCAAGGCTGCTGGGCTCTGTGTATGCAGCAACAACCTTTGAAGTCAGGGCAGAGGAATGTGCCCTGCTGCTCCCTGCCAAGGCAGGCCAGCAGAGCCCACGGCCCCATGGCCATCCCTCTGCTCCTCAGCTGCTGCCTGCAGCCTGGGACCACACAGAGGCAACAGTCCCTGCTGCATCCTGCCTGCAGGGCCACAGCTGGCCCTGGGCTGGCAGGGACCTCCCAGGGGCAGCTTGTCCAACCCCTCCCTGCACCCAGCAGGGACCCCTCCAGCTACAGCAGCCAGGCTGAGCTTGAATGGCTCCAGGGATGGTGCTTCAAGCCTGGGCAGCCTGTGCCAGCCTCTCCCCAGCCTCACTGCCAAAGAGTTTCTTCCTCATCTCCACTCTCAATCTCCTCTCCTCCAGCTCAAAGCCACTGCCCCTTGTCCTGTCACTGCAAGCCCTTGTCCCAGGGCCCTGCAGTAAAAAGCCTCCTGCACAGAGGCCCCAGCAGCCAAACCCCCTTGGTGCCTTCTCCCCTTGCCCTGCAGCAGGAGCTGGAGGTGGCCACATTCCCACCCCTGAGAGCTCTCTGCATGGCTGAAACCCTCAGCAGTGCAGGAACTCTGCAGCCAGGTCCCTGCAGAGCTGCATGTGCAGGGTCAGGGTGCAAAGCTCAGGGGAGAGGGGGGAAGAGGAGAGGGGGGAAGAGGAGAGGGGGGAAGAGGAGAGGGGGGAAGAGGAGAGGGGGGAAGAGGAGAGGGGGGAAGAGGAGAGGGGGGAAGAGGAGAGGGGGGAAGAGGAGAGGGGGGAAGAGGAGAGGGGGGAAGAGGAGAGGGGGGAAGAGGAGAGGGGGGAAGAGGAGAGGGGGGAAGAGGAGAGGGGGGAGGAGAGGAGAGGGGGGAAGAGGAGAGGGGGGAAGAGGAGAGGGGGGAAGAGGAGAGGGGGGAAGAGGAGAGGGGGGGAAGAGGAGAGGGGGGAAGAGGAGAGGGGGGAAGAGGAGAGGGGGGAAGAGGAGAGGGGGGAAGAGGAGAGGGGGGAAGAGGAGAGGGGGGAAGAGGAGAGGGGGGAAGAGGAGAGGGGGGGAAGAGGAGAGGGGGGAAGAGGAGAGGGGGGAAGAGGAGAGGGGGGAAGAGGAGAGGGGGGAAGAGGAGAGGGGGGGAAGAGGAGAGGGGGGAAGAGGAGAGGGGGGAAGAGGAGAGGGGGGAAGAGGAGAGGGGGGAAGAGGAGAGGGGGGAAGAGGAGAGGGGGGAAGAGGAGAGGGGGGAAGAGGAGAGGGGGGAAGAGGAGAGGGGGGAAGAGGAGAGGGGGGAAGAGGAGAGGGGGGAAGAGGAGAGGGGGGAAGAGGAGAGGGGGGAAGAGGAGAGGGGGGAAGAGGAGAGGGGGGGAAGAGGAGAGGGGGGAAGAGGAGAGGGGGGAAGAGGAGAGGGGGGAAGAGGAGAGGGGGGAAGAGGAGAGGGGGGAAGAGGAGAGGGGGGAAGAGGAGAGGGGGGAAGAGGAGAGGGGGGAAGAGGAGAGGGGGGAAGAGGAGAGGGGGGAAGAGGAGAGGGGGGAAGAGGAGAGGGGGGGAAGAGGAGAGGGGGGAAGAGGAGAGGGGGGAAGAGGAGAGGGGGGAAGAGGAGAGGGGGGAAGAGGAGAGGGGGGAAGAGGAGAGGGGGGAAGAGGAGAGAATAGAATCAATAAGGTTGGGAGAGACCTCAGAGATCACCAAGTCCAACCTCTCACCCAGCACCATCTGATCAACCAAACCATGGCACCAAGCACCCCATCCAGGCTCTTCCTAAACACCTCCAGGGATGGGGACTCCACCACCTCCCTGGGCAGCACATCCCAGTGGCCAATCTCTCCTGCTGGGAAGAACTTTCTCCTCCCCTCCAGCCTGAACCTCCCCTGGCACAGCTTGAGACTGTGCCTGAGCTCCAAACCCCTCTGGAAAGCAGAGCAGAAGGCCCAGGCTGTGTGAAGGAGGCAGCCAGCCCCTGGGCTCTGCTCAGGAAACAGAAGGCCTGGAGCAGGATTCTCTCTTATCAGGCCAGATGCAGTGGCCAGAAGGTCCCACGGGGCTGGAGGCTCCCTGGCTGGGTTCACAGGGCAGAGGCTGCAGCCCACACTGCTGCTTCCCTTCATCCTCTGCTTCCCTTCATCCTCTGGCAGCAGGACAGCAGCCCTGCTCCTGGGACCCAGGGCAGCCCTTCAGCAGAGGGTTCCCACGCTAGGGAACGTCCAGCAGCCTCCCCCTGGGGAAGGAGAGAGCTCTCCTCACAGCCTCCCCTCCCTGCAGCCACTGGCAGGCAGGCAGCACTGCTCCCAGGGCTGCTGCCAGCCCCCCTTGGGAAGCAAGGTGGAGAGCAGGGCCAGGAGCCAGAGGCACTGCAGCAGGGTGCCCAGGGATGCTGCCTCCCTGGAGCTGCTCAGGGCCAGGGTGGATGAGGCCCCTGGGGAGGAGCTGGCCCTGCCCGTGGTGGAGGTTGGAGCTGGGTGGCCTTTAAGGTCCCTACCAAGCCAAACCTGCCTGTGGCTCTAACTCCAGGTGGGGCTGGAGCTCCTGGGCTCTGCAGGGCAGCAGCACAGGGGTGGGCAGGGTGGCAAGTGGAGAAGAGTTGAAAGCAGAAGGCAACACTGCAGGGCTCCAGCCCCAGCAGCAAGGCTGTTCCCAGAGCTGCAGCCCTCAGCAGAGGATGCTCCCAGCTCTACATCAGCAGCCAGCCTCCCTCAAGTCCCAGCCAGATTCTCCCCCCAGCCCTGTGCTGCTCCCTCCCAGCCACCTTCTCCCCCCATCCCTGCCCTGCTCCCTCCCAGCCACCTTCTCCCCCTCAGCCCTGTCCTGCTCCCTCCCAGCCAGCTTCTCCTCTCAGCCCTGCTCCCTCCCAGCCCTGTCCTGCTGCCTCCCAGCCACCTTCTCCCCTCAGCCCTGTTCTGCTCCCTCCCTCCCAGCCACCTTCTCCCCTCAGCCCTGTCCTGCTGCCTCCCAGCCACCTTCTCCCCTCAGCCCTGTCCTGCTCCCTCCCAGCCAGCTTCTCCCCTCAGCCCTGCTCCCTCCCAGCCACCTTCTCCCCTCAGCCCTGTCCTGCTCCCTCCCAGCCAGCTTCTCCCCTCAGCCCTGTCCTGCTCCCTCCCAGCCAGCTTCTCCCCTCAGCCCTGCTCCCTCCCAGCCACCTTCTCCCCTCAGCCCTGTCCTGCTCCCTCCCAGCCACCTTCTCCCCTCAGCCCTGTCCTGCTCCCTCCCAGCTTCTCCCACCAGCCCTCTCCTGCTCCCTCCCAGCCACCTTCTCCCCTCAGCCCTGTCCTGCTCCCTCCCAGCTTCTCCCACCAGCCCTCTCCTGCTCCCTCCTGGCTCCATGGCCTTGAAATGCAGATGCCATGAGCAGAGGAGCAGGATGGGACCTTGCTAAAGCATCCCTCACAGCCTCCAGGGAGCCAGGACTTCAGAGGGAGTCTGGAGAAGGCTCCCCCTGGGCAGAGAAAGTGCAAGTCCAGCTGGCTAGGAGTCTAAGTGAGAGCTGTCTGGGAGGAATGATCAGTCTAGGAAAACAATTCCAGCCCTGGGTTTTCTTTAGACTCCCTCCTGCTTCCCTGCCTGGGAACTGGGTCCCAGCCAGCAGCTCTGAGCTCAGCAGGCCAAGGTTCTCATGAGCCACAAGAGCATGAAGCAGATCAGCTGGTGGCAGGAGAAAGCTTGGGGGCTGAGGCAGAGTTCAGGAGGCCTTTGGCAGATTCACCTCTCCTTTGCTTGACTCCAAAGCAGGGATGCTCCCAGGCAACCCAGCTGGCTCCCACCAGCACCACCCCTCAGCTATTCCTGGCTGCCACCAGCTTCACCTGCACAGGGGAAGGGTCACCTCCTGACCACATCCACTTGCCCACCCTGCTGGGGAAGGCAGCTGAAAGCAGGCAAGGCTGTGGTGCTTTGCAGCCCCAGAGAGAGCCCTTGAGAGAGAGCTGCACAGCTGCTCCCCCAGCCCAGCAGCCACAGCTCAGATTCACTGAGGGCACTGGGCTGGAAGGGACCCTCAGAGGGCAGCTTGTCCAACCCCCCCTGCACCCAGCAGGGACCCTTCCAGCTACAGCAGGCTGCACACAGCAAGGCTGAGCTTGAAGGTCTCCAGGGATGGAGCCTCAGCCACCTCCCTGTGCAGCCTGTGCCAGCCTCTCCCCAGCCTCCCTGTGCAGCCTGTGCCAGCCTCTCCCCAGCCTCCCTGTGCAGCCTGTGCCAGTGGCTCCCCAGCCTTCCTGTGCAGCCTGTGCCAGCCTCTCCCCAGCCTCCCTTTGCAGCCTGTGCCAGCCTCTCCCCAGCCTCCCTGTGCAGCCTGTGCCAGCCTCTCCCCAGCCTCCCTGTGCAGCCTGTGCCAGCCTCTCCCCAGCCTCCCTTTGCAGCCTGTGCCAGCAGCTCCCCAGCCTCCCTGTGCAGCCTGTGCCAGTGGCTCCCCAGCCTCCCTGTGCAGCCTGTGCCAGCCTCTCCCCAGCCTCCCTGTGCAGCCTGTGCCAGCCTCTCCCCAGCCTCCCTTTGCAGCCTGTGCCAGCCTCTCCCCAGCCTCCCTGTGCAGCCTGTGCCAGCCTCTCCCCAGCCTCCCTTTGCAGCCTGTGCCAGCCTCTCCCCAGCCTCCCTGTGCAGAGCTCCCTCCTGCTGCCCAACCTAACTCTGCCCTGCTCCACTTTCCAACCACTGCCTCTCATCCTCTCCCCACAGCCCCTTCTGAGCAGTCCCTCCCCAGCCTGCCTGGGGGTCCCCTGCAGGGACTGGAAGGCTGCTCTAAGGCCTCCCCAGGGCAGGAGCAGGTTGGGTGGGTGGCTGCTCGAAGCCTGCCGACTGCAGCTCACAGCAGGAGCAGCAACAGCGAGCTGGAAATCCTCCTGGATCTGCTCCTCAGCTCAGAGGAGGGCAGCAAACAGCCCCTGGCAATGGGCACAGCCCCAGTGAGGAGCAGGAGCAGCCAGGGGGGCAGCAGGGGGGCAACAGAGGAGCAGCCGGGGGGCAGCCGGGGGGGGGCAGCAGAGGGGGGGCAGCAGAGGGGGGCAGCAGAGGAGCAGCCAGGGGGGCAGCAGAGGAGGGCAGCAGAGGGGGGCGGCAGAGGGGGGCGGCAGAGGGGGGCGGCAGAGGGGGGGGGCAGAGGGGGGGGGCAGAGGGGGGGGGCAGAGGGGGGGGGGCAGCCTGGGGGCCCCCTCTCACCTCTGCCCAGGAAATACAAAAGGGCCTAGAAGGTGGCAGGTGAGCCTCAGGCAGCAGAGGGCTGGGTGAGTAGGTGTGAGAGGAATGTCTCCCTGCAGCTGAGGAGGGGGCAGGCAGGGCTCCAACCCACCGGCACTGCCAGCCGGCACTCACCACCCCCACAGCCTCCTGGCTCCAAGGGCTCAGCCCACAGCTCCCCTGCAGCGATGGGCAAGCTGCTGCCTACCAGCCTGGGGCTGTAGGAGCCCCTCAGCCCTTGCCATCCAGCCCTCAGCACCCAGCTGGCACCTCAGGAGCCACGAGGAGCAGGGCTGCCAGCAGCTGCCAGCTTGCCCCCCCCCCGGGCCAGCCCCAGCTTCTCCCCAGGCTGCTGAGTGGCTCTTGCCAGGCTCAGCAGTGCCAGCCCCCAGGCCCCACGCTGCAGCTGGGCAGGTGAATGTGGCCTCACCCCCTGAGGGATGCCCAGGCACCTGCAGCTCTCACCCCCTCCAGCCCACCAAGGTCCAAGAGGAGGATCTGGGGGCCGGGAATGTCCCTGGGAGGGCTCAGCAGATCCCTTGGACGCTGGGCTCTAAACTCAGACACTGGGGTTTCCCCCACCCCCCCCCGCCACCCCCGGAGCCACTTCTGGAGGCAGAAGCTTCTCTCTCCCACTCCCAGGTCTGAAGGCTTGCCCAGGACTTGTCTGCCAGTCCCCTCCAGGCTGCCCTGGCTGGGTGCTCAGCATCCCTCAGCATCGTGGAGGAGCCGAGCGGCAGCCCAGCCCCTGGGCTCAGCCAGCTCTCTGCTTCCCACCCCCCCCAGTCAAGTGGGTGGGGGGGGAAAAAAAAACCCCACAATCCAGCCCTTTGATGTTGCCCTGAGCTGCTCCAAAACAAAGCTGGGCTGGGGGAGATAAACCCCAGCAAACAAACTCCACGCCGGGACACATCCGGCAGATAAAGCGGGAAAGGAATTCCCTGCCCGTGCAAGGCAGCCTGCATGTGGGCCCTGGGAGAGCCAAGGGGCAGCTCCAAACCCCCCCAGCACACCCTGCTGCAGGCAGCCCAAGCAGGAGAGCACAGCCTGGGTGCCAGCAGCTGCCCCAAAACCTGGGGGGGGACTGCAGGGAAAGGAGAGGGGAGGGGAGGGGAGGGGAGGATAAGGATAGGGATAGGGATAGGAATAGGATAAGGATAGGAATAGAATAGGATAGGAATAGGATAGGATAGGAATAGGATAGGGATAGGATAAGGATAGGGATAGGATAGGATAAGGATAGGGATAGGATAGGATAAGGATAGGATAAGGATGGGAATAGGAATAGGGTGAGGATAGGATAAGGATGGGAATAGGAATAGGGTGAGGATAGGATAAGGATGGGAATAGGATAAGGATGGGATAGGAATAGGATAGGAATAAGATAGGATAGAACAAGACCAG
The DNA here is from genome assembly GCF_026170545.1 of Melanerpes formicivorus. NCBI lineage: Eukaryota > Metazoa > Chordata > Aves > Piciformes > Picidae > Melanerpes > Melanerpes formicivorus. The sequence continues at coordinate 3,443,261 of NW_027142391.1, forward strand.
ACCAAACCAGGTTGGAAAAGACCTTTCAGACCACCAAATCCAAGCTATCCCCCAGCACCATCTGATCAACTCAACCATGGCACCAAGTGCCTCATCCAGGCTCTTCCTAAACACCTCCAGGGATGGGGACTCCACCACCTCCCTGGGCAGCACATCCCAGTGGCCAATCTCTCTGTCTGGGAAGAACTTTCTCTCCACCTCCAGCCTAAGCCTCCCCTGGCACAGCTTGAGACTGTGTCCTCTTGTTCTGGTGCAAGGTGCCTGGGAGAAGAGCCCAACCCCCACCTGGCTACAACCTCCCTTCAGGGAGCTGTAGAGAGCAAGAAGGTCTCCCCTGAGCCTCCTCTCCTCCAGGCTAAGCAACCCCAGCTCCCTCAGCCTCTCCTCACAGGGTGCTTTCACTTGATACTAGGGAGAAGAGACCAACCCTCACCTCACTGCAGCATCAGAGCCATTTCCTCTTGTCCTGTTGCCAGTTACTTGGGAGAAGAGACCAAGCCCCACCTGGCTCCAACCTCCCTTCAGGTAGCTGCAGAGGGCAAGGAGGTCTCCCCTGAGCCTCCTCTTCTCCAGGCTGAGCAAGCCCAGCTCAAAGCAGTCGTCCAAACAAAGCTGCTCCCTGCAGGGATGCTCTGGGGCCAGGCAGCTTCCTCACAGCCTTATCTCAGCCTGCCCAGAGAGCCTCTCCCAGGTATCTGCAGCTGGACATCATCCAGCTCATCCCTCACGTGGTGCACAGCAGGCAGCAGAGAGAAGGAAGCAGGATGGAAAACAATCTGCAAGCCAGCAGCAAGGCCCTGCTGGGGTGGGTTTGGGTTCTGGGAAGCAGGGAGCAGGGCTTTGCAGGCAGGATGTGGTGCAGCCACCACCCCTGGAGGTGCTCAGAAAAGGCTTGGATGTGGCACTGGGAGCCATGGTTCCGCTGTCAGGAGGTGCTGGGTGTTAGGGAATAGGTTGGACTTGGTGAGCTCTGAGCTCTCTTCCAACCTGGTTGATTGATTCTGTGATGTGCTGTGGGACCCTTTGCACACTGCCTGGTTCTGCTCCATGCTGTCACCTCCCCACAAATCACAGAGTCAGAGCCACAGAGGCACAGAATCAGAGCTACAGAGACACAGAATCAGTCCCAGAGTCAGTCCCAGAGTCATAGAATCAGTGTCACAGAATCAGTCACAGAGTCAGAGGGACAGAATCAGTCAGAGTCCCAGAATTAGAGCCACAGAGTCCCAGAATCAGAGCCACAGAGTCCCAGAATCAGTCTGAGAGTCCCAGAAACACAGAATCAGTGTCTCAGAGTCAGTCTCAGAGCCACAGAGTCCCAGAATCACAGAATCAGAGCCCCAGAGACAGTCACAGAGCCAGAGTCCCAGAATCAGAATCATAAAATCAGAGTCCCAGAGTCAGTCTCAGAGCCACAGAGTCCCAGAGTACCAGAATCAGAGTCTCAGAGTCAGTCACAGAGCCACAGAGTCCCAGAGCCACAGAATCAGAGTCTCAGAGCCACAGAATCAGTCTCAGAGCCACAGAATCAGAGTCTCAGAGCCAGTCTCAGAGCCACAGAGTCCCAGAATCACAGAATCAGAGTCCCAGAGTCAGTCTCAAGAGTCACAGAGTCCCAGAATCAGAGTCCCAGAGTCCCAGAGTCAGTCTCAGAGCCCCAGAATCACAGAATCAGAGTCCCAGAGTCCCAGAATCACAGAATCAGAGTCCCAGAGTCAGTCTCAGAGCCACAGAGCCACAGAATCACAGACTATTAGGGACCTGGAAGGGACCTCCAAAGCTCACCCAGTCCAACCTCCCCCCTGCCAGAGCAGCATCCCCCAGAGCAGCTCACACAGCAACACATCCAGGGGGCTCTTGAGTATCTCCAGGGAGGGAGACTCCACAACCCCCCTGGGCAGCCTGCTCCAGTGTTCCAGCCCCCCTCAGAGGGGAAGAAATCCTTCCTCCTGTCCCCATGGAACTTCCTCTGCCTCCTTGCCCCTGGGCATTGCTGAGCAGAGCCTGGCTCCATCCTCCTGCCACTCCCCTTGCACATCTTCATAACCACAGCTGCAAAGGTCTTGCTGTGCTCTGAGTGCTCCTCTCCAACACTTCTCCATCCCTCCCTCCCTCCTTTCCCTGCTCCCTCTCTCCCTGCACAGCACCACTGAACCACTTGGGAGTGAAGGAGACCTTTAAAGATGTGAGAGATCAAGGTGGGAGAGGGAGCAGCCAGCCCTGCCCCACTGGAAGTGCAAATTGAATCTTCAGGTGTGGTCACTGGGCCAGACAGTCACATGGGTGGCTGCAGCCTGCCTGCCTGCTGCAAGCAATTTGCAGCTCAGCCAGAGCCTGAGAGTGGCTTCTGCCCCTCAGCCAGGGGCAGAGCTCAGCTCTCTGCTGCACACTGCTGAGTCCTGCTGCTCCAGGTGGCCTTTAGGACACCCAGGGCTGGAGAGTGGCTTCTGCCTCCCTGCCAGGGGCAGAGCTCAGCTCTCTGCTGCACACTGCTGAGTCCTGCTGCTCCAGGTGGCCTTTAGGACACCCAGAGCTTGAGAGTGGCTTTTGCTCCTCAGCCAGGGGCAGAGCTCAGCTCTCTGCTGCACACTGCTGAGTCCTGCTGCTCCAGGTGGCCTTTGGGACACCCAGGGCTTGGAAGTGGCTTCTGCCTCTCAGCCAGGGGCAGAGCTCAGCTCTCTGCTGCACACTGCTGAGTCCTGCTGCTCCAGGTGGCCTTTGGGACACCCAGGGCTGGAGAGTGGCTTCTGCCTCTCTGCCAGGGGCAGAGCTCAGCTCCCTGCTGAGTCCTGCTGCTCCAGGTAGCCTTTGGGACACCCAGGGCTGGAGAGTGGCTTCTGCCTCTCTGCCAGGGGCAGAGCTCAGCTCCCTGCTGAGTCCTGCTGCTCCAGGTGGCCTTTGGGACACCCAGGGCTGGAGAGTGGCTTCTGCCTCTCTGCCAGGGGCAGAGCTCAGCTCCCTGCTGAGTCCTGCTGCTCCAGGTGGCCTTTGGGACACCCAGATCCTGAGAGTGGCTTTTGCCTCTCTGCCAGGGGCAGAGCTCAGCTCTCTGCTGCAGAGTCCTGCTGCTCCAGGTGGCCTTTAGGACACCCAGGGCTGGAGAGTGGCTTTTGCCCCTCAACCAGGGGCACAGCTCAGCTCTCTGCTGAGTCCTCCTGCTCCAGGTGGCCTTTGGGACACCCAGGTCCTGAGAATGGCTTCTGCCTCTCTGCCAGGGGCAGAGCTCAGCTCTCTGCTGAGTCCTGCTGCTCCAGATGGCCTTTGGGACACCCAGGTCCTGAGAATGGCTTTTGCCTCTCAGCCAGGGGCAGAGCTCAGCTCCCTGCTGGATCCTGCTGCTCCAGGTGGCCTTTAGGACACCCAGAGCTTGAGAGTGGCTTTTGCCTCTCTGCCAGGGGCAGAGCTCAGCTCTCTGCTGCAGAGTCCTGCTGCTCCAGGTGGCCTTTGGGACACCCAGATCCTGAGAGTGGCTTTTGCCCCTCAGCCAGGGGCAGAGCTCAGCTCTCTGCTGCACACTGCTGAGTCCTGCTGCTCCAGGTGGCCTTTGGGACACCCAGGGCCTGAAGCATTCATCCTGGCACTCACTCTCTGGCCCTGAGCTGGCCACACAGGTCAGACTGGTAACCCCCAGAAGCTGTGCCAGCAGGAAGGATGTGGGGAGAGGGAAAGGAGGAAATGGCTTCAGGTTGCAGCAGGGGAGGTTCAGGTGGGAGATAAGGAACAGTTTCTTTGCTGCAGGAGTGGTCAGGCACTGCAGCAGGCTGCCCAGTGGTGGAGTCACCACCCTTAGGGGTGGTCAAAACCTGTGTAGGCATGGCCCTCTGGGAGGTGGTTTGGTGGCCAGGGTGGTGTTGGGTTGCACTCCTTGGTCTTTGAGGTCTTGTCCAGCTGCAAAGCTTTTGTGACTCTCTGACAGGGCTCAGCGCTCAGCTGGGCTCCCCAGCAAGCCCTGGAGCTCTGGGGAGGACAGAGCTGGCCTGCCCCCCAGCCCAGAGCTGTGGTGGGGAGCTGGGCAGCACTGGGCAAGCCACCCTTTGCCCATGAGCCCCAGAGGGCTCTGCTGGCAGCACTGCTGCCACCACCTGCCTGGGCTTGCTCCCTGCTAATCCTCCCCGGGAGTGGGACTTGGGGCTGCTTATCTTATGAACCAGCCTGCAAAGATCCTGCATTCCTTTGGGATGACTTCTGGCAGCTCTTTGATGTCCTGTGTGGCCAGAGGGAGGGGGCAGAGCAGCCTCACTGCCCAGGAGTGGGTTGCTCTCCTCCTCTCCACGCCGAGCTGTGGGCTGGAAGAGGCGAGCGCTGCTCTGCCAGCTGCTCCCTCCTCACCCCAGCCCCTTTTCTGCCTGGAGAAACTGCTTCTCTTCCCTTCCCTCATTTCCCAGCTTCCCAGAATAATTTCCTTTTGATTAGCAGAGGAAATGGGACTCGAGTGCCTTCAATAATTCATACCCAATTGGGCTAATTTCAGCCTGGCTGCAGCAGGGACTACTCCAAAGTGAAGGACTGTGAGCAGGAGAGGCTCCCAGCCACCTCTTCTTGCTTCCTTCTGGCTCCTTTTCCCCTCCCCTGCTTCTTCTTGTGTCCAGCAGCTGCAGCAGAGTCTCTCCTGCCCTCCAAGAGGACTGAGTGGCACCCTGGTGGTGGTAGGTTGATGGTTGGACTTCCCCTCAGAGGTCTCCCCCCAGCTGAAACCATCCTCTGACTGCCAGCCCTGGAGGTGGTGAGAGGCTGCAGAGATGTGGTGCTGAGGGACCACAAAACACCAAACTTGGTGGAGCTGGAGGGTGGTTGGCCTCAGCCTCAAAGCTCTCCTTCCAACCCCAGTGACTCTGCACTCTTTACAGACCAGAGATGCTCTTCCCCAGCTGGGCTTTGCTCCTGGCCTTGCCCTGGTGCTTGCTCCTGAGTTGCCTCTTCCGAAGGGAAGCAGCTTCCAGGGGCTCTGCTGCCCCTCTCCAGATCCAGGAGACCAACCTCCACATCTCCCAAGGCCTCCACATCTTCCAAGGCCTCTTCCCAGCCTCTATTCTTGTCTCCCCTCTGCAGCAGTGGATGGTGGAAGGGAGCTGCAGGCTCCCAGAGGATGTTGTGTCATCTTGATGGGCTGTAAGTGCATCTCCTGGCTAATATTAGACCACTGGGCTGTCTCTCCCCCTTGCAGGGATGCTTAATTAGCTTAAGTGAACTGGAGGACTGGCTGTGCTTCAGCAGCTTTGATTTGTGGGTGATACTCAATTAAAAGGATGAGGGGAAGAGGGGAAAGCTGAGGGAGCTTTTGCTGGGCCCTGCACTTCTGCAGGCAGTGCTTGGAGCTGGAAATGGTCAGCCCTCGGTCCTCTGCTCAGGGCCAGACAGTGGAGATCAACACAAAACCTTCCTCAGACATCCAGGAACCATGGAAGAGGAGAGCTCAGAGCTCTCCTCAAGACATCCAGGAGTGCTTTGAGCTGGAACTGATCTCATCCAAACTGCTGTTCAGTCCTGTGCTTAAGGCCAGACCATGGAGATCAACACAAAACCTTCCTCAGACATCCAGGAACCATGGAAGAGGAGAGCTCACAGCTCTGCTCAAGACATCCAGGAGTGCTTTGAGCTGGAACTGATCTCCTCCAAACTGTTCAGTCTTGTGCTTAAGGCCAGACCATGGAGATCAACACAAAACCTTCCTCAGACATCCAGGAGTGCTTTGATCTGGAACTGGTCTCATCCAAACTGCTGCTCAGGTCTGTGTTTGAGGCCAGACCATGGAAACCAGCTCACAGATCTGCTCAAGACATCCAGGAGTGCTTTGGGTTGGAGCTGGTCTCCTCCAAACTGCTGCTCTGGGGGAGAGAGGGCAGTGTGGAGGCTCAGGATTTGCTGGAGAGCAGCAGGAAGCAGTTGCCTTTGCTTTGAGGGCTTCAAAGCCGTTTGCCCATGTCAACAAGCTGCTCAGCTCCCCTGGGTGCTGCCTGCATGTCTGCAGAGGCAGACAGGTATGGTGAGCAAGCAGCCATCTGGCCCCAGCTTGCAGAGCAATTCTGTGACCAAGCAAGGAGTGGGATCTGGAAGTCCTAACCTGGAGGGCTGCTCAGGGCTGCCAGCAGCAGAAGGGGAAAGACAGCATCCCAGAATGGCAGGGGTTGGAAGGGACCCCTGGAGAGCAAATCCAGAGCAAGTCCAGCCCCTAACTATGATCTTGACTCTGAATGGATGCTCCTCTAGCCTGGCTGGGTCCCTGCTAACGCCTACCAGAAGAAAAACTGCCTGGTGCTCAGCTCTGGCAACCAAAGGGGCTGAGGAAGTTGCAGCCCTCAAGCACTTGCAGCACTCCTGAGCTCTGCCCTGGCAAGGCTGCACCTGCAGTGTTGTGCCCAGTTCTGGGCTGCCCCAGTTTGAGAGGGGCAGGGAAGTACTGGAGAGAGTCCAGGGGAGGCTAGGAGGATGCTGAGGGGCCTGGAGCAGCTCTGTGAGGAGGAAAGGCTGAGAGCCTGGAGAAGCAGCACCCCTGAGAGCAGAGGCAGGTATTGAGGAGCAGTGATTTTGGATCCCTTCCATGAGTCTCTGTCCTGGAAGCCATCCCTCTGTCCCTCCCTGCAGCCAGCCCAAGAGAGAGGTGCTTGGTTGGGTGCTGCCAGCCCCAGCCCTCCCCCGTGCAGCTCTCTGCTGCCAAACCTCCATCCCCCCTTGCTGCGAGGGGCAGTGGCTGGGCAGGCAGCCAGGGACCACATTCCAGGCATAGTTCAGGCAGGTAGGCTGGCAGGAGGAGCTCTGCTGGGTGGGATCTGTGGAGCAAGGTGTGGCAGAGGCAGCCTGCCTGCAGCCAAGGGAGGCTGTGGGGAGCAGGCTGCTGCCAGATGAGCTGGGCCCAGGACCTTTTCCTCTTGCTGGAGTCTCCTCTCTGGGGCCTTCCTCCTGAAACCTTTCTCTTGCTGGAGTCTCCTCTTTGGGTCCTTGCTCCTAAAACCTTCTCTCTCTTGATGGAGTCTCCTCTTTGAGCTTTTTCCCCTTAAACCTTTCTCTTGGTGGTGTCTTCTCTTTGAGTCCTTCCTCCTCAAACCTTTCTCTTGCTGGTGTCTCCTCTTTGGGTCCTTCCTCCTCAAACCTCCTTTCTTTTGCTGGAGTCTCCTCTTTGAGCCTTTCCTCCTCAAACCTTTCTCTTGCTGGAGTCTCCTCTTTGAGCCTTTCCCCCTCAAACCTCTCTCTTGCTGGAGTCTCATCTTTGGGTCCTTCCTCCTTAAACCTTTCTCTTGGTGGAGTCTCCTCTTTGGGTCCTTGCTCCTCAAACCTCCTCTCTCTTGCTGGAGTCTCCTCTGAGTCCTTCCTCCTCAAACCTCTCTCTTGCTGGAGTCTCCTCTTTGGGTCCTTCCTCCTCAAACCTTTCTCTTGGTGGAGTCTCCTCTTTGGGTCCTTCCTCCTCAAACCTTTCTCTTGCTGGAGTCTCCTCTTTGGGTCCTTCCTCCTCAAACCTTTCTCTTGCTGGAGTCTCCTCTGAGTCCTTCCTCCTCAAACCTCTCTCTTGCTGGAGTCTCCTCTTTGGGTCCTTCCTCCTCAAACCTTTCTTTTGCTGTTGTCTCCTCTTTGGGTCCTTCCTCCTTAAACCTTCTCTCTCTTGCTGGAGTCTTCTCTTTGGGTCCTTCCTCCTCAAGCCTTTCTCTTGGTGGTGGTCCTGGCAGCAGAGGACATCCTACCATCTAAAGACCTCCCTGCGTGTGGTTGCTGGGCAAAGCCCTGGCTGGGTGCACCACACAGCAAACCAGAGAGGTCCTTACTTGGAACGTCAGCACCAATCCACACCTCCACACCAGGGAGGAAGTGACAGGACCAGAGGAAATGGCCTCAGGCTGCACCAGAGGAGGTTTAGGTTGGCTCTCAGGAGGAATTTCTTCACTGAGAGAGTTCTCAGGGATGGGAACAGGCTGCCCAGGGAGGTGGTGGTGGTGGAGTCCCCATCCCTTGAGGTGCTCAAGAAAGGGGTGGCCATGGCCCCTGGGGGAGAGGGTTTAGTGGCCCTGGTGGGGCTGGGTTAATGGTTGAGTGACCTCAGTGATCTGAGAGGCTCTTTCCAACTCAATCCAAGGATCCTGTGTGTGTGGCTTGGGGCTGCCCAGAGCCCTTCCTGGGTCAGTCCTGCTCTGGGGCAGTCATCCCTTGAGGAAAGAGCTTCCTTGCCTGTGTTGTATTTCTCCTCCTCCTGCTTGCAGGCAGCTCCTCTCTCTCTCTCTCAGCTTTCCCTGCACCTCTGGGCTCTCTGTTTATGTAGAGATAAAATCCCTGAGCAAATTGTTTTCACTGATGCTGTTTATCTAAGAGATAAACTGGGATCAGTGGAAGCTCCTGGCAGTTGCATGGGGGGAAACCTCTGTCAGGAGGAGCCCTTTGAGCTGGGTCTAAGGGAGCTTCTGCTGCTGCTTGCTGCTTTCAGCTTGTCCCAGCCTAAGCAGAGAGACCCAGACCTGCAGAAATCCTCCTTGCTGCCTTTGCCTTGGGGTTGGAATGGCTGCAGAGCAATGCTGGTGGCTGCAGACCTCCAGGGGAGAGAGAGTTTTGCTTCTGGGGTGGCCTCTGCCTGGGCTGAGGGTGCAGTGGCCATGGGCTGTGGCCCTTGGGCTGCTTTGGTTGGGAGGGAGCTCTCAGGTCATCAAGCCACCTCACCAGGGCACCCCCAAACCATGGCCCTCAGCACCACATCTACACAGCTTTGAAGCCACTCCAGGGCTGGAGACTCCCAGCACTGTTCCAAGGCCTGGACAACCCTTCTGGGGAAGCAATTGTTCCTCACTTCCAACCTCAACCTCCCCTGGTGCAACTTGAGGCCATTTCCACCTTGTGCCCTGCTACTGCCTCCCCCTTCCCCCAGCCCTGCTGCTCTGCAGGGACCAAGTTCCTCTCTCTTTTGAAGGCTGATGAAAGCCTGAGGGCTGCCCTCCTCCAGACCTTCTCCAAGGCACTTAAGCAGAGCCAAGTTAAGGCACAGAACAAAGCCCAGGTGGTCCTCACAGGGCTGCAGCAAGCAGAGCAGCAGCAGCTCAGTGCTTGGAAGTGGCTTGGATAGAAGGTGGAGTTCAGGGACTCACAGAGCGGTTGGGGTTGGAAGGGACCTTTAAAGACCATCCAGTTCCAGGGACACCTCCCACCAGCCCAAGTTGCTCAAACCCTCCTCCAGCCTGGCCTTGAACACCTCCAGGGATGGAGCATCCACCTGGGCAGCCTGCTCCAAGGTCTCCCCAGCCTCACTGGCAAGGATTTCTTCCTCATCTCCAGTCTCAATCTGCCCTCTTCCAGCTTCAGCACAGCTGTGTGTGACCTGCTGCTCTCAGAGCAGGGAGCTCCTGCAGCCAGGGCTGGAGCTGGGTGCTTGCCTAGCACCTCTCTATCTCTCTCCCCCCCTCTGCTGCAGGGCTGCTTGCTGCTTCCTCAGATAAGTGCAGCCAGGTGGCTGGTGGCTTTGTTTCAGAGCTGGGCTGGGGAGTGAGCTCTCCTGTGCAGGAAGCATTTCCCACCCCAGGCACCTCTCCCAGCCCCCATTCAGCCTGCTGCATTCCTGGGCAGTGAGGCTGCCTGCAAACAATGGCACCGAGATAGTGTCCCTCTGGGGGGGCCTGCTGAGCAGGGACCCCTTCCCCACAGCCTGCCCTTTGTCTCTGGCAGCAATCTGGGCTGGGTTTCCTCTGCCTCTGGTTGTCTCCAGAGAAGGGCAAGGAAGCTGGAGAAAGGTCTGGAGAGCAGGGCTGAGGGAGCTGGGGGTGTTCAGCCTGGAGAAGAGGAGGCTGAGAGGAGACCTCATGGCTCTCTACAGCTCCTGCTTGGAGCCAGGTGGGGGTTGGTCTCTGCCCCCAGGGAACTGGCAACAGGACAGGAGGAAATGGATGATGCTGCAGGGAGGTGAGGGTTGGTCTCTTCCCTCTAGTGCCAAGTGATAGACCAAGAGGAAATGGCTCTGATGCTGCAGGGAGGTGAGGGTTGGTCTCTTCTGACTAGAACCAAGTGATAGACCAAGAGGAAATGGCTCTGATGCTGCAGGGAGGTGAGGGTTGGTCTCTCCCTCCTAGCATCAAGTGATAGACCAAGAGGAAATGGCTCTGATGCTTCAGGGAGGTGAGGCTGAATCTCTTCCTCCTCCTGCCCCAGGGGAAGTGGGGCAAGATGAGGAGGTGAGGCTGAATCCCTTCCTCCTCCCTCTGTGCTGCACAGAAAGGACAAACCTCTGTCACATCCTGACTTACTTGGCAGGGAGGAGCTGGAAGGGTCAGAGTGCTCTGCAGCCAGCTGGAAGGGTTGGGCTTGAGGCTCCAGGGGCTTGAGGATGCTCATGAGACTGCAGCATCACTCCAAGGAGGAGAAGGCTGAGAGCCCTGGGACTGTTTAGGCTGGAGAAGAGCAGCCTGAGAGGGGTCAGGGCGTACAAATAGCTGCAGGGTGGAGGTCATGAGGATGGGGAGAGACTCCAGTGAGAGCCCAAGGGGCAGCCTAGGAGATTCCACTTGAACTTAAGGAGAACCTCCTTTGGTGAGAGGGTGCTGGAGCCCTGGAGCAGGGCTGCCCAGAGAGGTTGTGGAGCCTCCTTCCCAAGCCCACCTGGACATTGAGCTGCTGGGCAAGCTGCTGTGGGTAACTGTGTGCCAGCAGGGGGGTTGGGCTCAGCCCTTCCAGCTCCTGCAGAGATCCTTAAACATGCAGGGAAGACACAGGGCAGACCCAGCTCCTGCCCCTGCCTCTTCCCCCCTTTCCCTGCCCCAGCCTGAGTGTGCTCTGTTTGCATAACCTGTTCTGGCATGTGCCCTGGTCAGGTGGCTGCTGCGCTGTGCCAGCCTGGAATGCCAGCTATGCATCCCCTCAGCTCCCCTGGACACAGAGGCAGACACCCCTGGGGGCCATCCAGCAGCTTGCCTGCAGCACTGCTGCCTCTCAGGGAGGGTTTGGGGCAGGGGAAGCAAGGGAGAGGGGAAGGCTTGGGAAGCAGCTCCTCTGCCAGGCTGGGGAGGGTGCCCAGCTGGGGAGCAGTCCTGGGTGGTTAGGGGGTGAGGCTGCTGGGAAGCAGCAGCAGGAGCATCCCTGCCTTGCTGGAGGCTTCTTGTGTGAACTTGCTTGGGTGCTGGGAGCTGCTGCTCCTCTCCCTCCCTGCAGCGTGGGAGGCTGTGGGGTGGGGAGCTGCAGGGAAGCTGGGGATGCAGGGTGCCTGTGGAGCCCCAGCTCTGCTCTGGGAATGGACCAGCTTGCCCAGAGAGGTGGGGGAGGCCCCATGGATGGAGAGACTCGAGGTCAAGCTTGATGGGGCCCTGAGCAAGCTGATCTCAAGAGGGAAAGACTAGAGAGAGGCCAACAGGGGCTGCAAGGGTGAGGGAGAGACTTGCAGTGCTCCTGGACTCTGCCCTGGTGAGGCCACATCTGGAGTGCTGGGGCCAGCCCTGGGCTCCCCAGTTCAAGGGGGACAGGGAACTGCTGGAGAGAGCCCAGTGGAGGCTGCAAGGATGCTGAGGAGCCTGGAGCAGCACTGTGAGAAGGAAAGGCTGAGAGCCCCTGGGGCTGGTGAGCCTGGAGCAGAGCAGCCCCAGAGGGGAGCTGAGCAATGCTTCCAGAGATCTGAAGGGTGGGGGGCAAGCAAAAAGGGGCCAGGCCCTGTGCAGTGGGGGCCAGGGGGAGCACAAGGGCCAACAGCTACAATCTGAGGCTTCACCTCCACACCAGAATAAACCTTTCCTGTGAAGGTGCCCTTGGAGCTGGCTGCCCAGAGAGGTTGTGGAGTCTCCTCTGGAGAGCTTCCAGCCCCCCCTGGCTACTCTGACCTTGGGCAGCCTCCTCTGACTGACCCTGCTTTAGCAGAGGGGTTGGACTGGAGGGCAACAAAGCTGGGGAGGGGTCTGGAGCACAGCCCTGGGAGGAGAGGCTGAGGGAGCTGTGGTTGCTTAGCCTGGAGAAGAGGAGGCTCAGGGGAGACCTTCTTGCTCTCTCCAACTCCCTGCAGGGAGGTTGGAGCCAGGTGGGGGTTGGTCTCTTCTCCCAGGCAAGCAGCACCAGAACAAGAGGCCACAGTCTCAAGCTGTGCCAGGGGAGGCTTAGGCTGGAGGTGAGGAGAAAGTTCTTCACAGAGAGAGTTGTTGGTCATTGGGATGTGCTGCCCAGGGAGGTGGTGGAGTCCCCATCCCTGGAGCTGTTCAAGAGGGGCTTGGATGTGGCACTTGGAGCCATGGTTTGGTTGATCAGATGGTGCTGGGTGATAGGTTGGACTGGATGATCTCTGAGGTCTCTTCCAACCTGGCTAATTCTATTCTATCTCCAGAGTCCCCCTCCAAGCCCCCCTCCCCACGCTGGGGTTGTGCTGTCCTGCCCCTGCTCACCACTTGCACAAGATGACCTTTGAGTCTCCCTTCCAACCTGCTGCATTCTGTGGCTGTCTGGGAGCAAGCCCTTGGCTGTGAAGAGCTGAGCCCTCCTCCAAGAGGGGATTGGATGTGGCACTTGGAGCATGGCTCAGTAACCAGGAGGTGTTGGGTGACAGCTTGGACTTGATGATCCCTGAGGTCTTTTCCAACCTTCATTGATTCTATGATCCTAAGGGGGCTGCTGCCTCCTCTGCTGCTGCTGCCTCCTCTGCTGCTGCTGCCTCCTCTGCTGCTGCTGCCTCCTCTGCTGCTGCTGCCTGAAGAGCAGGGGCACAGTGCCCTGGGTTGCACAGGAGCTGCCTTTCCCCCCCCTCCCTCCCTGCTTGTGGCAAAGAGGGGTTTAATCTCTTTAGGGAGAGAGCTGCTGGGTTATTTTCCACTGCCAGCCTGGCAGGCCTGAGCCAGGCACAGCACTGCACTGTTCTCTGCAGGAAGCTGAAGGGGAAACTTCTAATCCTGTAGGGAGTGGGAGTGGGGGTGGGGGGAAAGGCACTTTGCCATCTGAGGCAATGCTGAACCAGCCTGCTGCAAACCCAGGGTCTTTCAAGCCCAGCCTCAGAGGCAGAAGGCTCCTGGCTCCTGCATGGGACCAAGAGGGCTGAGGGAGCTCATTGCTGTGATGCTCTCAGGGGTCAGGGCAGTTCCTCTGGGCACATCCTACAGCACCATCAGGGCTCCTGCAGGCCTGGAGCTGGGTTTGTCACTAACCTGTCAGGAGAGGCTGAGGGAGCTGGGGTTGCTTAGCCTGGAGAAGAGGAGGCTCAGGGGAGACCTTCTTGCTCTCTCCAACTCCCTGAAGGGAGGTTGTAGCCAGGAGGGGGTTGGGCTCTTCTCCCAGGCAAGTAGCACCAGAACAAGAGGCCACAGTCTCAAGCTGTGCCAGGGGAGGTTTAGGCTGGAGGTGAGGAGAAAGTTCTTCCCAGAAAGAGAGATTGTGCTGCCCAGAAAAGACCTTTGAGACCATCAAGTCCAACCTATCACCCAGCACCATCTGATCAACCAAACCATGGCACCAAGGGCCTCATCCAGGCTCTTCCTGAACACCTCCAGGGATGGGGACTCCACCACCTCCCTGGGCAGCACATCCCAATGGCCAATCTCTCTCTCTGGGAAGAACTTCTTCCTTACACCCAGCCTGAACCTCCCCTGGCACAGCTTGAGACTGTGGGAGCCCAGAACTGGACACAATACTCCAGACATGGCCTCAGACAGGAACCAGAGCACAGGCTGTGCCTTCCCAGCAGCCAGGAGATGATGCAGCAGCCCAATTCCCAGCAGCTGGAGGGGAAACCACTGAGCAGAAGGCAGCACAGAGGCTGGAAGAGCAGCAGCAGCTCCCCTCCAGCCCGGCAGCCAGCCCTCCAAGTTATTAAGCAGAGCAAACAAAGGCAAAGCAGAACCTACAAGCAGCACATGGCCAGGGCCCAGCACTTGTCACAGCTGCCCAGCTGGCACCACCAGAGAGGTTCACTGCCTGTGCTGCTGCCCCAAGAAGCCCCAGAGAAAGGCAGCAGGCTGTGCCAGAGCAGGGAGGGAGGCCAGAAGCAGCCTTCCCAGCCCAGCAGCCTCCCACAGCAGATTAACATTCCCTAGGAATTTGCTAAACAAATCGACTCTCTCAGCTCCTGCCCTCAGCCCCTGGGATGTTTTGCATTGCTACCATGCACGGGGAGGGAGAGAGGGAGGCAGGGAGGGAGGGAGGGAGGCAGGGAGGGAGGAAGCAGCCCCTTGTGCTCGGCCCACGCACACAGCCACAGCCTGCCCTGCACGGCCAGGGCTGAGGCCGGCGCCGGGCTGCAGCTGGGGGCAGGCTGCTTCCTGCAGCAGCGGCCCCAGGAGCTGGCTCCAGGAGGCACCAAGCACCTCACCCACAGCACGGCCCTGTGCCAGCCTGGGATGCAGCAGCGCCACAGGAACCTGCTCCAGCCACAGCCAAGCCTGCTGCTGCGGCACCCAAGCTGCCCCAGAGCCAAGCCTGCTGCTGCGGTGCCCAAGCTGCCCCAGAGCCAAGCCTGCTGCTGCAGTGCCCAAGCTGCCCCAGAGCCAAGCCTGCTGCTGCGGCGCCCAAGCTGCCCCAGAGCCAAGCCTGCTGCTGCGGTGCCCAAGCTGCCCCAGAGCCAAGCCTGCTGCTGCGGCGCCCAAGCTGCCCCAGAGCCAAGCCTGCTGCTGCAGTGCCCAAGCTGCCCCAGAGCCAAGCCTGCTGCTGCGGTGCCCAAGCTGCCCCCCAGCCAAGCCTGCTGCTGCGGCGCCCAAGCTGCCCCAGAGCCAAGCCTGCTGCTGCAGTGCCCAAGCTGCCCCCCAGCCAAGCCTGCTGCTGCAGTGCCCAAGCTGCCCCAGAGCCAAGCCTGCTGCTGCAGTGCCCAAGCTGCCCCAGAGCCAAGCCTGCTGCTGCAGTGCCCAAGCTGCCCCAGAGCCAAGCCTGCTGCTGCGGTGCCCAAGCTGCCCCCCAGCCAAGCCTGCTGCTGCGGTGCCCAAGCTGCCCCCCGGCCAAGCCTACTGCTGCGGTGCCCAAGCTGCCCCAGAGCCAAGCCTGCTGCTGCGGTGCCCAAGCTGCCCCCCGGCCAAGCCTGCTGCTGCGGCGCCCAAGCTGCCCCCCAGCCAAGCCTGCTGCTGCAGTGCCCAAGCTGCCCCAGAGCCAAGCCTGCTGCTGCAGTGCCCAAGCTGCCCCAGAGCCAAGCCTGCTGCTGCGGTGCCCAAGCTGCCCCCCGGCCAAGCCTGCTGCTGCGGCGCCCAAGCTGCCCCCCAGCCAAGCCTGCTGCTGCAGTGCCCAAGCTGCCCCAGAGCCAAGCCTGCTGCTGCAGTGCCCAAGCTGCCCCCCGGCCAAGCCTGCTGCTGCGGTGCCCAAGCTGCCCCCCAGCCAAGCCTGCTGCTGCAGCGCCCAAGCTGCCCCCCAGCCAAGCCTGCTGCTGCAGTGCCCAAGCTGCCCCAGAGCCAAGCCTGCTGCTGCAGTGCCCAAGCTGCCCCCCGGCCAAGCCTGCTGCTGCGGTGCCCAAGCTGCCCCCCAGCCAAGCCTGCTGCTGCGGTGCCCAAGCTGCCCCCCAGCCAAGCCTGCTGCTGCAGTGCCCAAGCTGCCCCAGAGCCAAGCCTGCTGCTGCAGTGCCCAAGCTGCCCCAGAGCCAAGCCTGCTGCTGCAGTGCCCAAGCTGCCCCAGAGCCAAGCCTGCTGCTGCAGTGCCCAAGCTGCCCCAGAGCCAAGCCTGCTGCTGCGGTGCCCAAGCTGCCCCCCAGCCAAGCCTGCTGCTGCGGTGCCCAAGCTGCCCCCCGGCCAAGCCTACTGCTGCGGTGCCCAAGCTGCCCCAGAGCCAAGCCTGCTGCTGCGGTGCCCAAGCTGCCCCCCGGCCAAGCCTGCTGCTGCGGCGCCCAAGCTGCCCCCCAGCCAAGCCTGCTGCTGCAGTGCCCAAGCTGCCCCAGAGCCAAGCCTGCTGCTGCAGTGCCCAAGCTGCCCCCCGGCCAAGCCTGCTGCTGCGGTGCCCAAGCTGCCCCCCAGCCAAGCCTGCTGCTGCAGCGCCCAAGCTGCCCCCCAGCCAAGCCTGCTGCTGCAGTGCCCAAGCTGCCCCAGAGCCAAGCCTGCTGCTGCAGTGCCCAAGCTGCCCCCCGGCCAAGCCTGCTGCTGCGGTGCCCAAGCTGCCCCCCAGCCAAGCCTGCTGCTGCGGTGCCCAAGCTGCCCCCCAGCCAAGCCTGCTGCTGCGGTGCCCAAGCTGCCCCCCAGCCAAGCCTGCTGCTGCGGCGCCCAAGCTGCCCCAGAGCCAAGCCTGCTGCTGCGGTGCCCAAGCTGCCCCACAGCCAAGCCTGCTGCTGCGGTGCCCAAGCTGCCCCAGAGCCAAGCCTGCTGCTGCGGTGCCCAAGCTGCCCCCCGGCCAAGCCTGCTGCTGCGGTGCCCAAGCTGCCCCCCGGCCAAGCCTGCTGCTGCGGTGCCCAAGCTGCCCCAGAGCCAAGCCTGCTGCTGCGGTGCCCAAGCTGCCCCCCGGCCAAGCCTGCTGCTGCGGTGCCCAAGCTGCCCCAGAGCCAAGCCTGCTGCTGCGGTGCCCAAGCTGCCCCAGAGCCAAGCCTGCTGCTGCGGTGCCCAAGCTGCCCCAGAGCCAAGCCTGCTGCTGCAGCGCCCAAGCTGCCCCCCAGCCAAGCCTGCTGCTGCGGTGCCCAAGCTGCCCCCCAGCCAAGCCTGCTGCTGCGGCGCCCAAGCTGCACCCCAGCCAAGCCTGCTGCTGCAGCACCCAAGCTGCCCCCCGGCCAAGCCTGCTGCTGCAGTGCCCAAGCTGCCCCCCGGCCAAGCCTGCTGCTGCGGCGCCCAAGCTGCCCCCCAGCCAAGCCTGCTGCTGCAGCACCCAAGCTGCCCCCCGGCCAAGCCTGCTGCTGCAGTGCCCAAGCTGCCCCCCGGCCAAGCCTGCTGCTGCAGTGCCCAAGCTGCCCCCCAGCCAAGCCTGCTGCAGTACCCAAGCTGCCCCCCCCGGCCAAGCTTGCTGCTGCGGCGCCCAAGCTGCCCCCCGGCCAAGCCTGCTGCTGCGGCGCCCAAGCTGCCCCAGAGCCAAGCCTGCTGCTGCAGTGCCCAAGCTGCCCCAGAGCCAAGCCTGCTGCTGCAGTGCCCAAGCTGCCCCAGAGCCAAGCCTGCTGCTGCAGTGCCCAAGCTGCACCCCGGCCAAGCCTGCTGCAGTACCCAAGCTGCCCCCCTGGCCAAGCCTGCTGCTGCGGTGCCCAAGCTGCCCCCCGGCCAGGCCTGCTGCTGCAGTGCCCAAGCTGCCCCCCAGCCAAGCCTGCTGCTGCGGCGCCCAAGCTGCCCCCCAGCCAAGCCTGCTGCTGCGGTGCCCAAGCTGCCCCCCGGCCAAGCCTGCTGCTGCAGTGCCCAAGCTGCCCCAGAGCCAAGCCTGCTGCTGCAGCGCCCAAGCTGCCCCCCGGCCAAGCCTGCTGCTGTGGTGCCCAAGCTGCCCCAGAGCCAAGCCTGCTGCTGCAGTGCCCAAGCTGCCCCAGAGCCAAGCCTGCTGCTGCGGTACCCAAGCTGCCCCCTGGCCAAGCCTGCTGCTGCAGTGCCCAAGCCTGCTGCAGGGCTCAACCTGCCCCCCAGCCAAGGCAGCTGCGGTGCCCAAGCTGCCCCCCGGCCAAGCCTGCTGCTGCGGTGCCCAAGCTGCCCCAGAGCCAAGCCTGCTGCTGCGGCGCCCAAGCTGCCCCAGAGCCAAGCCTGCTGCTGCGGCGCCCAAGCTGCCCCAGAGCCAAGCCTGCTGCTGCAGTGCCCAAGCTGCCCCAGAGCCAAGCCTGCTGCTGCGGTGCCCAAGCTGCCCCAGAGCCAAGCCTGCTGCTGCAGTGCCCAAGCTGCCCCCCGGCCAAGCCTGCTGCTGCGGTGCCCAAGCCTGCTGTGGTGCCCAACCTGTCCCCCGGCTCAGCCTGCTGCTGTGGTGCCCAAGCTGCCCCCGGCCAAGCCTGCTGCTGCGGCGCCCAAGCTGCCCCCGGCCAAGCCTGCTGCAGTGCCCAAGCTGCCCCCCAGCCAAGCCTGCTGCTGCAGTGCCCAAGCCACCCCCTGGCCCAGCCTGCTGCTGTGGTGCCCAAGCTGCCCCCCAGCCCAGGGCTGCAGAGGGCCCCAGGAGTGCTCAGTGGTGGATTCTCTCCTCTCACTTGAGTACATTTCACAGCTGCTGGCTAACTCTCACCCTCCTGAGACGGAGGTGTTGATGCTGTTCTCATTATCTCCAGCTCGAAACAGAGCCAAGAGGAGGAGGGAAGGGAAGGAAAAGAAACCCTTCTTTAAGAAGGAACCCACACACTCTAACCCTCTGCCAGCCCCTTCCCTTGCCTCTCCCAAACACCAGGGATGGATTCAAAAGGAACAGTTGGGGGGGGGGGGGGAAAGGGCTTCAGAGGGAGAGAGCAGAGCATGGGAAGTGACCACAGCCCCAATCACCTACCACAAACCCGTGCCAGCAATTTCCTTGCCTGCTGTGTGTGCCCTTCCAGCCCCTGTGAGGAGCCTGAAAAGAGCATTTTGCATGGGCTGGTTTACAAGAACAAAACCTCTCAGTTCTGTGGAGGCAGAGACCTACAAAGGGAAGGGGGGGGGGGGGGGGGGGGAAGAGAGAGAACAGAATGAGAGTGAACAGGCAGAAGATAAAATAAAAGGAAGGGACAGTGGCACTTGAAAGGAGAGGCTTTCAAAGCAGCCCCAAGAGGAGAGGAGGGAAAACATGGAAGAGCTGAGGCTGCAGGACTGGAGGCAGTGGAATAGGTGACAGGGTTGCCCACCAAGAGGAGAGGTCAGAGGAGAGCTCTGGGGTGGCTGGGACAGGGATTTCAGTTGCAGCTAAGTGACATCTGTCAACACCTGGAGCACCTGCAGCAGGTGGAATGCCAGCCAGGGCAGCCAGAGCTTTGTCATGGGCACCTAGAGAGAATCAGGGATTGCTTGGCTTGGGAAAGACCTCTCAAGACCATCCAAGTCCAACCATCAACCCAACACCACCATGGCCATGAAACTGTGGCCCAAAGTGCCTTGGCCACACATTTCTCAGTCCCCTCCAGGGGTGGGGACTCCACCACCTCCCTGGGCAGCCTGTTCCAATCCCTGACCACTCAGATGGAAGAGAGGTCCAGAAGCCTGGGCTCTATCCTCCTAGCAGCCCTCAACATGTGTTGGGCTCCTCCAGCTGCACCCAAAGGTGACCATCCCAGCATCACACACACACACCCCCCAACTCCTACCAGAGGGAGCAGCCCCTGGGCAGGAGGAGGCAGCAGAGGAGCTGCTGAGCACTGTGGAGGCACGAGCACAGCACTGACCATGACAGCTTCCAGCAGCCTGGGAGGCTAGCAGGTGGTCCAGAGAGGATTTGGGATGGCTGCTGTGTGTGCACATAAAGGGTCAGAGCTCAGCTTTAGCTTCTGCTAAGGAGGAGGTGGAGTCCCCACCCCATGCACTGCCCTCCAGACAGGCACATCCCCCAAAGGCTTAAACCCTCCCCCAGCTCTTGGTTTCTGGGGCTTCATTTCCCTGCCACCTGAACCTGAGGTCACACCACAGCAGCCCACAGAGCCACAGAATTGTTTCAGCTGGAAAAGGCCTCCAGGATCACCCAGTCCAAGCATCAACCCAGCACCCCCCATGGCCACCAAACCATCTCCCCAAGGGCCATGGCCACAGGTTTCTTTGGACCCCTCCAGGGATGGGGGAGTCCAGCACCTCCCTGGGCAGCCTCTGCCACTCCTGGAGGAAAGGAATTGCTTCTAGTCCCCAGAGCAGTTAAAGTGCAATGCAAGAGTGCCCAAGCAAGGCACTGCTCAGGAGGAGCTCTAGGTTCTCATTAACCAAAGGCCTAACAAAGCTTTCATCTGAACTTCCTTCCACCCAGCCAGCTCAGAGTGGAGTCAGCACACAGCCCCTCCCAGACCATACACACACACACACACACACACAAAAAAACCCTCTTGATTTCCTTCAAGAGCTGTTGGGATCAAAGTGAAACATGAGACACAGAAGGAGGAGAAAGATCTCTCGGGGATTAGTCAGCTGTTGAGCTGCTCCATGGAGCTGTCAGCAAGGAGAGGAGAGCCCTGCTGCACCTAGCATGGAGCATGCCAGTGGTGTGCCCTGGGAAGCTCCAACACAGCCACTTCAGGCCTCTCCAGGCAGGGCCAGCATCCAAGGCACAAACACAGCCAGGCTGGGGCTTAGCAGCTTCACAGAGTCGCTGTGGTTGGCAAAGACCTCTCAGATAAACTCCAAGCATCAACCCAGCACACCCCCATGGCCACTGCACTCTCTCCCCAGGTGCCATGGCCACAGGCTTCTTGAGCACCTCCAGGGATTGGGGACTCCACCACCTCCTAGTTCCAGTCCCTGACCACTCTTGCAGCAATGAAGTTGTTCCAAATCTCCAACCTAGACCTCCTCTGGTGCAACCTGAGTCTGTCTCCTCTTCCTCTATCACTTGATACCAGGGAGTAAGAGAGCAACCACACCTCACTCCAACCTCCTTTCAGGGAGTTGTGGAGAGCCAGAAGGTGTCCCCTCAGACCAGACATCCTGAAGAACAAGAGGAAATCCTCTCCTGGTGGCACACAGCACTGCACCCTGCTTGGGGCCAGCTCCTTTTCCATGCATTGCCCCACAGAGGCACCAGAGCAAACCTCCTCCTTCAGCCAGGGAGCTGATCCCAGCCTCCTGAGCAAGCTCCAGAGCCAGAGTTAGAGAGCCAGAAGGTGTCCCCTCAGACCAGACAACCTGAAGAACAAGAGGAAATCCTCTCCTGGTGGCACACAGCACTGCACCCTGCTTGGGGCCAGCTCCTTTTCCATGCATTGCCCCACAGAGGCACCAGAGCAAACCTCCTCCTTCAGCCAGGGAGCTGATCCCAGCCTCCTGAGCAAGCTCCAGAGCCCCTCTCCCCCTC
Source organism: Melanerpes formicivorus (assembly GCF_026170545.1). NCBI lineage: Eukaryota > Metazoa > Chordata > Aves > Piciformes > Picidae > Melanerpes > Melanerpes formicivorus. The sequence continues at coordinate 3,463,994 of NW_027142391.1, forward strand.
CCCCCAGGCACTCTCAGTGCTGAGCCAGGCTGCAGAGCTTAGCTCAGGTCCCACACTTCCTCCATCCTACACTTTCCTCTGAGTCTCTGGCTTGGCCCACAGCTGCTGACAGCATTTTTACCCCAGTTAGGCACAACCAAAGCCATGCTGGTTCCACTCTACAACCTGAGCTGCTCCAGAGAGGGGTGCCCTGCTTTGAACTGCCCTCCTAGACCTGAAGGGTTTTGAGGGCTAGGGTTTTTCCCAAGCTGCAGCAAGAGGAAGAGGCAGATCCTCACAAACAGGGATGTTTTTCCACTCAGCTGCCACCATTCCTCCAACTCCTCCTGCAAAAGCACTCAGAAGTTTGTTTTTCAAAGGCCAAGTGCAGCAGAGAGCAGAGCTCTTGGGCAGCTTTGCTTTGAAGCCTCCTGTGAGAGGCTGATGGGAACCAAGTGCTGGAGCTAACTTCACAAGGCTCAGAGCTCAGCAAGGCTTCCCAGGGTGGCAGGAGCAGGTTCTCAGGGGCTGCTTTTGCATGGCCTCCCACAGACCAGCTGCACTGGGTGAGCTGAGAGGGATTTCAGAGAGCTCAGGAGAGGCCTGAGCTTTGGGTAGGGCTGGAGGGAAGTCAAAGCTTGGGGGGGAGGGGGGAGCCAGTTTGCTCCCATGCTCTCCAGCCTAGCACCCAGCATGTGGGACACTCACACAACCACCACATGCTTCCAAGATGTGAGAGTCACAGAATCAGTAGGGTTGGAAAAGAGCTCAAAGGTAGAATCATAGAATTAACAGGGTTGGGAGAGGCCTCCAAGATCATCAAGTCCAACCTGGCACCCAACACCTCCTGACTGCTAAACCAGAAGAAATGCAAGTCCTTGACACAGCTGCCAAAAGCAGGCCCCCTGCACCTCCCTCCAGCAACACTTCCTGACCTACCTGAGCCATGAGGCACTCAAGGTTGCCTTGGCTTTGCCACTTCTCAGCCCCACAGGCTGGACAGCCCCCATCAGCTTGGAGGAATCAGGCCCAGCACACATGGCAAGTGGTCTGCAGGGTGTTTTCCAGCCCTCCCAAGCCCTGAGTCACCAACCAGCCTGATCCTGTCTCTTCATGCCACCAGCATCCTGCTGTGCCTTTGGGAAGAGCACTCTAATTAGAGGAAGCAAAGCTATGGAGCAAGTGATCCTCAGAGCAGAGAGGAGCCCCAGATAGAATCATCAGCTGCCTGGCATCAGGAAAGGTTACCATAGCAGAGAGGGGAGATAAACCTACCCATAGCTGCAGGGACCTGCAGGTTCAGCAGATGGGAAAGAGGGAGTTGAGACATGCCCAGCTCTGGCAGCTTCAGCTCCCTTGCACAACAGCATGGGAGGGACACCCAGCCAGCTGCAGCAGAGGACATGCTTACAGCCAGGCACCTCCACTGCAGCCTGCTGCACGCCAGCACCTCACACCTCCCCTCTCCTGGCACCAGGGACAGCCCCAGCACCACCCCAACCCTCTGCAAGGCTGCAAGAGGCTGCCCAGGGAGGTGGTGGAAGCCTCATCCCTGGAGACATTCAAGGTCAGGCTTGATGGGGCCCTGAGCAACCTGCTCTAGTTGGGGATGTCCCTGCTGATTGCAGAGGGGGTTGGACTGGATGACCTTTGGGTGTGAGCTGAGGTGTCTGAGCTAGGTGGACCTTTGAAGGTCCCTTCCAACCCAAACCATAATATCAGGAGGGAAACTAAAGCTTTCATCACCTTCCAGGAGCCTTGCAGGACAACCTCCCTTCCCACCTAGCTCAGACACCTCAGCTCACACCCAAAGCTGCCAAAGGCCACAGCAGACTAAGTGAAGATGGAATTCTTCCTCAGGTTTAACCAAACCAGCCTTGCCTCTGTCCCCCTTCCTCCTCCCTCCCTTCCAGTAGCTGCAAGGAAGGAGCAGAACTGATACCTGATAGAGATGGAACCTCAGAATGGGTTGGGTTGGAAGGGACCTCCAGAGCTCATCCAGTCCAACCCTCCTGCACTCAGCAGGGACATCCTCCACTAGCTCAGGTTGCTCAGAGCCCTGTCCAGCCTCACCTTGAGTATCTTCAGGGGTGGAGCCCCAACCCCCTCCCTGGGCAACCTGTTGCAGTGTTCCAGCAGCCTCCTGGTGCAGAGCTTGTTCCTAGCACCCAATCCAAACCTGCCCTGCTCTCATTCCAAGCCATTGCCCCTGGTCCTGTCCCTGCAGGCCTTTGCAAGCAGTCCCTCTGCAGCCTTCTTACAGGCCCCTTCAGGTGCTGGAAGGCTGCTCTGAGGTCTCCCCAGAGCCTTCTCTTCCCCAGGCTGAGCACAGATAAAGGCAGACACAGAAATACACAGCCAGAAAGCCAGCAGTGTCCCTCCTGCTTACCAAACCCACTCAGGGAGGGTTCCTCTCCTAAGCCTCTTGGCTGAACCAACTCTCTCCCAGCCTCCCAGCCCAAGGCTTGGGTCATTTCCCTCTGTCAGCATTCCCAGCTGGGGGAAAAAAAAGGGGTTATGGCCTCTCTGCTGCTCACCCAAGGGCAGGAGCTGCATGTTTATTTGTTGTCTGTGCAGGATCCCTGCATTCCTTCCAGTGTTTACTCATCTGCTCTCAGGACATGCTGGGACCCCAGCAAAAGGGCTCTTGGGGCACCACATTCCCCCCCCACACGAGCTCAAGGTTCTTGCTGGAGCACAGGGCAAGAAGAAAGAGGGGAGAGAGGAGCCAGCAAATGCCAGAAGGATGTTTTCAAGGTGGGTGGAGGAGGAGATGATCAACTCTCTCTCTCTCTCCAGATGTGCTCTCTAGAGAGGCTCATCTCCACACCTGGAGGTCTAAAGAGCACATCTGGGCTCTTCCCAGCATGTTAACTCTTCCCAGCAGGGAGCAGAGACACAGATTCTAAAGAAATGGATGTGGAAGGGATCTGGGGCTTCATCATAACAGGGAAGGACAATTCATAGCTCCTCAAATCACTGCTGAGCCTGGTCCTGACCTGGGTATACCTTGGAGAAGGGAACTATACCCCCAGACAGGTCTCAGCTATGAGAGAGGAGGACATCCCAAAGCTCCTCAAATCACTGCTCAGCTTGGTCCTGACCTGGCTATACCTTGGAGAAGGGAACTATACCCCCAGGCAGGTCTCAACTATGACAACAGAGGAGGACAACTCATAGCTCCTCAAATCACTGCTCAGCCTGGTCCTGACCTGGCTACACCTTAGCTAAGTGAACTTCACCCCCAGGCAGGTCTCAGCTAGGACAACAGAGGAGGACATCCCAAAGCTCCTCAAATCTCTGCTCAGCCTGGTCCTGACCTGGCTACACCTTAGCTAAGTGAACTTCACCCCCAGGCAGGTCTCAGCTGGCTACTCAGATCCCTGCAGGAGTCTGCAAGGAGGGAAACAAGGAAGTTCTGAGAGGAAACGAGGTGGCTACCATGAAGGACAGGCCTTCATCACAGCAGTAACTCATCAGCTCTCAGCCTACAGGAGGAATCCAGCTCAGGGTGTGAGGAGCCTAAACGCCTTGGTTAGTGCCAACCACACACCTGTGGTAGGAGAGGACTTGCAATGAGGATGCTCCCAACCACACCAGACTGAGAACCTGCATCAAATTTGGAGGGAAAAAAGATGACAACACCACAAAGCACTTTCCTTTGGCTGTATCTTGCTTGCAACCCCTGCCTCTGCCAGCCAGGTCAAAGCCAGGCACTCTCCCTGTGACCCTACCTCAGCCACATCCCAGAGCTCATCACCAGACCATTTGCCAATCAATCACTGACAAGCTAAGAGCAGAGGGTGGCCAACTAAGCCCATGGAGAGCCACTTCTCCTTGGCTGGACCTTGCTTGCAACCCCTGCCTCTGCCAGCCAGGTCAATGCCAGTCCCTCTCCCCACAACCAGCAGGTCCACAGAGCACCATAACCCTACCCCAGCCACACCCCAGAGCTCATCACCAGTCCCTTTGCCAATCAACCATTGACAAGCCAAGAACAGAGAGCAACCAACTAAGCCCACAGGCAGCCAGGTTCTCCTCCTGCTCCATCAGGCTGAGAGCCTGCATCAAATCTGGAGCAAACCAAAGATGACAACATCACAAACTGCTTCTCCTTGGCTGGACCTTGCTTGCAACCCCTGCCTCTGCCAGTCAGGTCAATGCCAGTCCCTCTCCCCACATCCAGAGTCCATGCCAGTCCCTCTCCCCACATCCAGCAGGTCCACAGAGCACCATGACCCTACCACACCCCAGAGCTCATCACCAGCCCCTTTGCCAATCACTCATTGACAAGCTGAGAACAGAGAGCAGCCAACTAAGCCCACAGGGAGCCACTTCTCCTTTGCTGGACTTTGCTTGTAACCCCTGCCTCTGCCAGCCAGGTCAATGCCAGTCCCTCTCCCCACAACCAGCAGGTCCACAGAGCACCATGACCCTACCCCAGCCACACTCTGGAGCTCATCACCAGCCCCTTTGCCAATCAACCATTGATAAGCTAAGAGCAGAGGGTGTCCAACTAAGCCCATGGGGAGCCATTTCTCCTTGGCTGGACCTTGCTTGCAACCCCTGCCTCTGCCAGCCAGGTCAATGCCAGTCCCTCTCCCCACAACCAGAGTCCATGCCAGTCCCTCTCCCCACATCCAGAGTCCATGCCAGTCCCTCTCCCCACATCCAGAGTCCATGCCAGTCCCTCTCCCCACATCCAGAGTCCATGCCAGTCCCTCTCCCCACAACCAGCAGGTCCACAGAGCACCATGACCCTACCCCAGCCACACCCCGGAGCTCATCACCAGCCCCTTTGCCAACCACTCATCGACAAGCCAAGAGCAGAGAGCAGCCAAGGCCGGCTGTGGCCCCCTCAGGGCAGGCCCCCAGGGAGCCAGGTCCTCCTCTTGCTCCCCCTGCTGCAGCCTCACCTTCCACGCAGTGCTCCACCTCCTCCAGGTTGCGCAGCGTGATCCGCATGAGGCTGGAGTTGAGCATCAGCTCGTTGCGGTGCGCCGGCCACAGGTACTGGGGGGCAGGGTTGACGAAGAAGATCCTGGTGTCCCCCGTGGAGACCTGGTTGTCGCAGATCAGGGGGTCCCCGAAGCCCCCGATCACCACCTTGTTGCCGCCGTCCAGCAGGATGTGGTGGGTGACGATGTCTTTGCCTTTCAGGTAGCGCCAGACCCGCACCTGGGAGGGGAGCAACAGAGCTGGTGAGGGGTTTGGAACACAGCCCTGTGAGGAGAGGCTGAGGGAGCTGGGGCTGCTTAGCCTGGAGAAGAGGAGACTCAGGGGTGACCTTATCACTCTCTACAACTCCCTGAAGGGAGGTTGTAGACAGGCTGATGATGGTCTCTTCTCCCAGGCAGCCAGCACCAGAACAAGAGGACACAGTCTCAGGCTGCGCCAGGGGAGGTTCAGGTTGGATATTAGGAAGAAGTTCTGTACAGAGAGAGAGATTGCCCATTGGAATGGGCTGCCTGAGGAGGTGGTGGAGTCACCATCACTGGAGGTGTTCTGGAGGAGACTTGATGGGGTGCTTGGTGCCATGGGTTAGCTGTTTGGGTGGATTGGGTTGGTTGATGGGCTGGATGCGATGATCTTGAAGGTCTCTTCCAACCTGGTTTGGTTTATTCTAAATAAAGGTTTATTCTAAATCAAGGGAGGGAGGGAGGAAGGGCAGAGCTCAGGCACCGGGCACAGAGTGAGGAAGGGCAGAGCTCAGGCACCGGGCACCGAGGGAGGAAGGGCAGAGCTCAGGCACCGGGCACAGAGTGAGGAAGGGCAGAGCTCAGGCACCGGGCACAGAGTGAGGAAGGGCAGAGCTCAGGCACCGGGCACAGAGTGAGGAAGGGCAGAGCTCAGGCACCGGCCACCGAGGGAGGAAGGGCAGAGCTCAGGCACCGGCCACCGAGGGAGGAAGGGCAGAGCTCAGGCACCGGCCACCGAGGGAGGAAGGGCAGAGCTCAGGCACCGGCCACCGAGGGAGGAAGGGCAGAGCTCAGGCACCGGCCACCGAGGGAGGAAGGGCAGAGCTCAGGCACCGGCCACCGAGGGAGGAAGGGCAGAGCTCAGGCACCGGCCACCGAGGGAGGAAGGGCAGAGCTCAGGCACCGGCCACCGAGGGAGGAAGGGCAGAGCTCAGGCACCAGCCACCGAGGGAGGAAGGGCAGAGCTCAGGCACCAGCCACCGAGGGAGGAAGGGCAGAGCTCAGGCACCAGCCACCGAGGGAGGAAGGGCAGAGCTCAGGCACCGGCCACCGAGGGAGGAAGGGCAGAGCTCAGGCACCAGCCACCGAGGGAGGAAGGGCAGAGCTCAGGCACCAGCCACCGAGGGAGGAAGGGCAGAGCTCAGGCACCGGCCACCGAGGGAGGAAGGGCAGAGCTCAGGCACCAGCCACCGAGGGAGGAAGGGCAGAGCTCAGCGTGGTGCTGAGAGAAAGCTCAGCTCTCCCCCCACACACCCCAAGAAACCACAGCTAACTCAGTCAGAGCAGCAGAGATGAAGTGCAGTGGATATATACACAAATACACAGCAAAGCAAGCAATACACCCACCCTCCCTTAAGGGATTTCTACACTGATCAGATCCCCTCTCACTCAGCCTTCTCCTCCCCAGGCTAAGCAGCCCCAGGGCCCTCAGCCTGTCCTCCTCACAGAGATTTCTATTCCATTAATCATTCTTGTGGCCTCCACTGCACTCTCTCCAGTAGTTCCCTGTCTCTCTTGACCTGGGGAGCCCTGACCTGGAGGTTTTTAAGGCCAGGCTGGAGGTGGCTGTGAGCAACCTGCTGTAGGGTGAGGTGTCCCTGCCCATGGCAGGGGGTTGGAACTGGCTGAGCCTTGAGGTCCCTTCCAACCCTGACAATTCTATATCCTGGACCCAGCACTCCAGATGAGACCTCCCTAGGGCAGAGTACATCATGTCCCCATCCACCCCTGGCAGGTCAGATCTGCTGCTGCTGCTACAACCTTATTGCAGGCAAAAGAGGAGACAGAGCAGAGTCAGTGAGCTGCATGCAAGAGGAGCAGCTCCTCAGAGCTGGCAGAGCTTGCAGCCTGGAGCAAGGGTATGGCTGTGAGCTGAGGCATCCCTGGCCTGGCATGCTCAGAACCTGCTTTATCATGCACCCTGCCAGCATCTCCCCTCCTACTACAGCCCCAGTGCTCAACCACCTGCATTCTCCAGCTGTCTCCTCCACCCAAAGACCACTGTGGTCTTAGGCTGATGGTTGGACTTGATCACAGCATGTGAGGGGCTGGAAAGGACCTCCAAGGATCACCAAGTCCAACCTCCCTGCCAGAGCAGGATCATGGAATCTAGCACAGGTGGCAGAGGAATGCATCCAGGTGGGGCTTGAAAGTCTCCAGAGAAGGAGACTCCACAACCCCTCTGGGCAGCCTGTTCCAGTGCTCTGTGACCCTCCCAGTGCAGAAGTTCCTCCTCATGTTAAGGTGGAACCTCCTGTGCTGGAGTTTATATCCATTGCCCCTTGTCCTACCCCTTAAAGGTCTTTTCCAACCAAAACAACTCCTCTACAAAGACTCTGGAGTTGAGGAGTCTCAGCTGCCACCCAGCTCAGCAGGTCCTGTGATCCAAGGGCTGTATTCCCAGGATGAGTGAGCCCTGGTCTGCATACCCGAGATCAAAAACCAGCCCTGGCACAACCAGCACCGTGACAGCTCTGCTGTGGAAGCTGCTCAGGCCTCTGCTGCTCCCAGCCGTGGAGAGGAGAGCTGGAGACCTTGTACCCACAGGCTCTCACACTCATTTGTCTGCCAGCATGAGGGCAGCCACCTCCCCCTGGGCCAGTGCTGAGCGGTGCCACAGCAACCCGAGGGCAAGCAGCAACTCCAAGGCAGTGACACACGGTCCAGGTGGCTGGGAAGGAGGAAGAGCAGGGGCTGGGGCAGCAAATGCCTTCAAAGGCAGGTGGCTTTGGAAGCCCCAACCTCTTTCAGCCCCAGAAGCAGCCTGCTGGAGAAGCTGGCTGCTGGGCTGGGCATTGCCCTGTCAGCAGGAGCTCTCTTCTGGAGAGAGCTGGCAGGCAACCAGCAAGCAGAGGGAGCTTCAGCTGGTGAGGAAGGGTAGCTGTGACAGGCAGCTTTCCTCGCCTCTGATCTCCCAGCCATCCCAGCACTGCCACAGACATCTGCTCCACCACATGCAGGTGGTGCCACAGGAGGCAGCCCCCCCTTCAAAGGGAGCCGGCCCCGGGGCCACCTGCCAGCCTGGCACCTCAGGTGAGGCGAGGAGCCCGGGTGCTAAAGAGCACAGCTTGCACGGCCTCAGCGCAAGCCCTTCCCCGCCCGGGACCAGCTGCTCCTCCAGCGTTTCGCAGCAGCCCAACTCCCTCTGCTCCTGCTCGCAGTCAAGTCAAGACACCTCCCTGCAGCCCCACCGGCCCCAGCTCCTCCTCCTCTTCCTTCGGCAGCAGCCTGCAGCCCGCAGGGCAGGCACTCGCTGCTGTGGAGGTGAGGTGAAGACAACCAGGGCAAAAACCCCAGGAACAGAGAGGAGACAAAAGGGGGAGAAGAGGGAATCCTGGAGACAGAGAGCAGAGCCTGGGGCTTGTGCTGGAGGGAGCAGTTGGGCATTTTCACAGCTAGGTCTAAGGAGGGGCAGGGGGGGGAAGGCTAAAGCCTCCCCCTTTCTTCTGAGGCAGATGGTAATTGGAGTTAATTAGCACGGCTGCTGCTCCAGTCATACACCTCAGAGCCAGGCCGCAGCAACATCAGAGTCCAGCAGCCTTCATCCCCACCCTTACCCTCGGTAATGAATGGACGGGAAGGCACCAAAGAGCAAGCAATTACCTGTAGGGCATCCCATTCATCAGCACACACAATTAAGGACTTGGTCACCGGTGACTCACCGGCGGCTGCCGCTGCTGCAGCGAGGAGATCGGGGGAGAAAAGGGAGGGAGAGAGAGAGAGAGTCAACCAACTCCCCGAAAGAAAGGGCTGGAAGCTAATTCCAAGCGGTCCCTTCTCTGCAGCAGCCTCCCTCAGCGCTGAGCACATAAAGCACCGGATTAAGGCTCCTGGCAGATGCAAGGAGCAGTCAGAACTTGCAGCAGAGATCCTTGCAAGGCCCTTTCTGCCATGGGGTCGGGGAGGTGGGGGGGTCCGTCCCACAGCACGGAATGGGACCACCTGGACTGGCAACGTGCAGTGCCCAAGAGGATTCCTGCCAGGAGGATGCTTGGGGTTGTGAATGAGAAGTCAGAGCGTGGTCTCCTCAAGGTGAAGAGAGAGAGATGTCCCTCTGGACACGGGGTGAAAAGGGTCACCACCAGATGTGGGCAGTTTAAGATGCAAGGTGCTGGTCAGATGCAGCCCTCCCTGCTGCTTAAGATGCAGCCCCCCCCTTGCAGCTTCAGAAGCAGCCCTGCCAAACCCTCCCCCTCCTGACTGCACATCATCCCTCTCCCCTTGCTTGTCACTCTCTGCCCCTCCCTGCCAGAAGCCAGCTGCTCTTTCCCCAGGAGCAAGCACAACACCAAACCCACCTCCCCCCAGCAACTTCTCCATCCCACCCTGGCTGGAGAACAGCCCCCCTGACCCCCCCCCCCAAAACGCGAGGTCTATTGTTTGGAGCAGGATCCACATCCTTTTCAGCACTTCCTACAGCACATATAGATCCTGCCCTATAAATAGGGGCTCCCTTCATAAATAGCAGGTCAGCCCAGAAAGAGGCACAGCAGAGGACCCAAAAGCAGGGAGGGCCAAAGCCAGCTGGAGGGGGGATGAGCAGCAGCATCCCAACCTCGGGGGGCAGAGCAAACCTGGGGCTGCAGTCAGGACGAGCACAGCATCCCAGTTACAAACATCCAACCCCAGAGCAGGAAGGGACAGAGCCAGCTGGAGGGGGGATGAGCAGCAGCACCCCAACCTCGGGGGGCAGAGCAAGCCTGGGGCTTCAGTCAGGACAAGCACAGCATCCCAGTCCCACATCCAACCCTGGAGCAGAACAGGGCACAGCAGCGGTCCCAAAAGCAGGGAGGGACAAAGCCAGCTGGAAGGGGGATGAGCAGCAGCACCCCAACCTCGGGGGGCAGAGCAAGCTTCAGGCTGCAGTCAGGACAAGCACAGCATCCCAGTCCCCACATCCAGCCCCAGAGCAGGAAGGGACAGAGCCAGCTGGAAGGGGTATGAGCAGCAGCACCCCAGCCTCGGGGGGCAGAGGAAGCCTGAGGCTGCAGTCAGGACAAGCACAGCATCCCAGTTCCACATCCAACCCCAGAGCAGAACAGGGCACAGCAGCGGTCCCAAAAGCAGGGAGGGCCAAAGCCAGCTGGAGGGGGGATGAGCAGCAGCACCCCAACCTCGGGGGGCAGAGCAAGCCTGGGGCTGCAGTCAGAACGAGCACAGCATCCCAGTTCCACATCCAACCCCAGAGCAGGAAGGGACAGAGCCAGCTGGAGGGGGGATGAGCAGCAGCACCCCAGCCCCGGGGGGCAGAGCAAGCCTGAGGCTGCAGTCAGGACAAGCACAACATCCCAGTCCCAGGTCCAAGGCCTGGGTGAAGCAGCACATCAGAGTGGCTTTCAGGAGCTCTGTCAGCCTGCTCTGCCCTGCTCTTCCTCTCCTCCTTGGCTAGCTGGCTGGTAGCTCTTTACAGGTGTTTATCTCAACACTAACTTCACATTTCTCCCGGGTTGTAAGGTTCTTATCTTCCTCTTATCAAAGGCTTCAGCTGGGAGGGCTGAGAGTTTCACCAGGGGAGAACAATACAGGAAGGCAGCACTCCCATGCCTGCTGCCTCCAGACCACCCAGCACCAACAACACTCAGTGCTGGGTGTGGGCTCTGGGGAGCTCCTACCACACACTTGGCCCTTGCCTTCCCTCTGCAGATAAAGAGGAGCCTGACAAGAGATAACTCTGGTATTTGCAGGTAACCCCAGGGCCTAGGGAACGCTTGTGGAGCAGGACAGTGAGGCAGTGAGTGTGTGTCTGCTTCCCACCAAGACCCCTCCCCAAGATCCCTCCCCACCCAGACCCACCAAGACCCTTCCCCTCCCCACCCTGACCCTTTTCCCTCCCCTCCCCGAACCTCTTCCCTTCCCCATCAAGACCCTTTCCTTCTCCACCCTGATCCCTTTCCCCTCCCCATCAAGACCCTTCCCCTTCCCATCAAGATCCTTCCCCTCCCCCTCCCCAACCCCTTTCCTCTTCTCTCCCCAACCCCTTTCCCCACCCCTCCCCACCCCCCTTTCCCCTCCCCACCAAAACCCTTCCCCTCCCCATCAAGACCCTTCCCCTCCCCACCTTGACCCCTTTCCCCTCCCTATCAAAACCCTTCCCCATCAAGACCCTTCCCCTCTCCACCCCAAACACTTTCCCCTCTCTTCCCCATCAAGACCCATCCCCTCCCCACCCCTACCCCTTTCCCTCCCCTCCCCATCAAGACCCTTCCCCACCCCAACCCCTTTCCCCTCCCCATCAAGACCCTTCCCCTCCCCACCCTGACCCCTTTCCCCTCCCCAGGGCTTATTCCACCTCCCCATGGCACCAGGGTGGATGTGAGAGGAGAGCAGGAGCCAGCAGCCAGGTTTAATGCCCAAAGTGCCCTTTGGGAACCTAGCTGCTTGGGTGAAAAAAGGAAGCCACCCAGAGCAAACCAAACTGCAAGCACATCCCCAGCCCTGCAACCCAGCAGCAGCAGAGTCCCCCCCAGGGATTTCACTGACTTGGAGAGATCTTAAGAGTGGAACAAACCAACAGCTGCTGCAAAGCTGTGCATTTACAAGTCACACTTAGGAGAGATTTATTTGCTTTCAGGCCTCTTAAGACACCCCAGAGTGCCAGTCCCCAGCTCCTCGCCCTCCCTGCACGCCCCTCCTCAGCCTCCTGCCCTCCCTGCTCACCAGCCCCTAGCTCCTTGCCCTCCCTGCACACCCCTCCTCAGCCTCCTGCCCTCCCTGCTCCCCAGCCCCCAGCCTCCTGCCCTCCCTGCCCACCAGCCCCCAGCCTCCTGCCCTCCCTGCCCGCCAGCCCCCAGCCCCTTGCCCTCCCTGTCCGCCAGCCCCCAGCTCCTCGCCCTCCTTGCACACCCCCTCCCCAGCTCCTTGCCCTCCCTGCTCACCAGCCCCCAGCCTCCTGCCCTCCCTGCTCACCAGCTCCCAGCCTCCTGCCCTCCCTGCCTGCCAGCCCCCAGCCCCTTGTCCTCCCACCCCCAGCCTCCTGCCCTCCCTGCCCCCCAGCCCCCAGCCCCTCGCCCTCCCTGCCCGCCACTAGAATCTACCCAGGGAAGGCTGCTGGTGTGGGTGAAGGGACTGAGGAGCTGCTGTCCTGAGACAGAAGTCCCAGCAGAACCGGGAGAGCCAGCAGCACAGCCACAAGGAGATGGGATGGGCACTCCCATCCCGGGCAGGAGAGCTGTGGCTCCTTTCACTTTCTTTTACGAGACTCTCAAACTGGGAATGTGCCCTCGGGGGGCAGGTTCTGGCCTTCAGCTGCTGCTGTGACACCAATAAACCGGCAGCAGCAAAATCCCACGCCTAAATCCACAGCACTGGGGGTGGCTGAGGGGAGGGGGGGGGGGGAAAACCAAGCAGGGGAGGGGACCCCCCCTGTCCCAAGCTGAGCCACACAAACTGGGTTTCAACCGAAGCCACCGAGCACCAGGGCAGCTCCCTCCCCACCAGCTCAGCTTCCTTGGACTTGACTGCACCCTTGCAGAGGCAGAGCTGCTGAGCAAGCAGCCCTGCCATCATCACAAGAGCACGGGCAAAAGCACTTCTCCTGGCCCCAGAGCCTCGCTGCGATGCTGCAGGAGGAAGAAGGGGAGCTTTAACTCCAGCCAGACACCTTGCCGTGCCGTCTGCAGGGGGGGATGGGGGGGGAGGGAGGAAGAAAGAGCTCTTAGCTGAGCGTTTCTACCTCATCACCAGCCTCTCGCTGCTGGACCACCTTCTGCCTCCTCGCATGCCGATGGCAACCCTTGCCCCCAGCATCTGGTGGTCCACAGCCACTCGGCCATATGTGCCCCGCAAGCTGCCGCAGGACACCGGCTGCTGGCAGCAGCTGATTAGTTTTTTCCCCCTCCGTGGCACCCGGGACGTGCCAGACACTTTGCAAACAGAAGGGCTTCTGCGCTAGCCTGGGGGGTCTGTGATCTCATTTGCGAGCCCGGGGTGCAGATTGCACCCTGCAGCGTTATTATGGAGTGGGTTGGGTTGGGTTGGAAGGGACCTTGAAGGTCGTCCAGTTCCAACCCCCCCGCCCCCGCCATGGGCAGAGACACTTCCCACCAGCTCAAAGCCCCATCCTGGCCTTGAACCAACCCCCTCAAGGGAATGGGGCATCCACAATCTCCCCGGGCAACCTGTTCCAGCGCCTCACCACCCTCGCTGCGAAGAATTTCTTCCTAATCTCCAGCCTAAATCTGCCTTCCTCACGCTTCAATCCATTCCCTCTCCTCCTCTCACAAGCCCTTGTGAGGAGAAAAGAAAAAAGAGAGTGCCTGGCATGGGGGCAGCGCAGTGGGAACAAGCTGGGAAGCAGCAGGCACCAGCTGGGCAGACAAGAAGCTGTTCAACTACTTTACGGGGCTGAGAGATGCTCCAGCGCTGAGGGCAACACCGTGGTACAGAGTTAACCTTCTCCTGCCCCACTCTCCCGACGCGCTGCCGAGCATCACCCCCGGGCCCGGCTGAGCCCCAGCCACGGGCAGCACTTTTTAAGGATGGGGAGGAAAAAAGGGGATGATGGGGAAGGGAGAGTGAGGTGGGGAGGAGGGGGGTGGGGGGAATAAGCCGTGTAGCAGCACGTCCTCACAAGCGAGATTCCTGCCCCAGGTTAAAGGAAGGGTTAAGACATCCAGCACGTTTTCTGACAACCAGACGGATGGTATTTCAGGTTGCTCGGTACTTTATACCGTCTCTCAGCTTAAGGGGTGGGGGGGAGGAAAAAAAAACATAGCCGGGGGCTAGAATGGTAGTTAAACAATAGCTCGAGCTGGAGGAACTCAAGATGCTGCTAAGTAAACAGGGAGCTAGGAGCAGGAGCAGCCAGAGGCTCCGCTCTCACCTTCCCCAGCAGCCCCAAAGCCCGGCCGAGCAGAAAGTTGGGAACACAAGCTGCACATCCAGGCAAGGGAGGGAAATGCCCATAAAAAGCAACCTTGCGAGATTCCCCTGGACACAGCTGTGGGAGCTCCAAGCCGGGAAAAGACTCCGCAGTCTAAAAATACCTAATTACACACCAAAGCTCCAGCGCCTACAATACGAACCACATGCGCTCCGGGGAAGGAGCGGCAGTGTAGGGGCTGCAAAGTTTCACCCCCTCAAAAGCCACCACCACTGCCCCCCATCCCCCACCCCCCTCTCCCGTAACACCTTTACCTTGCAGGAGTAGGTATGGTGCACGGGGTCCACGTTCATGATCTCCTCCACCGTCCCCGTCAACACCACGTTGGCTTCTTCCTCCCGCCGCTCCAGCTCCCGTTCGGGGCAGCTCCCCTCTCCGCCGCCCATCGTTAGCCCCAGGAGCACCAGTAACACCAGCAAGAGCCGGGGAGCCGCTCTTCTCCCCGTCATGGCCCCCGCCGGGCGAGGCGGCTCAGCCCAGCCCGCTTGCCGGTTCCGGGTACCCGACCGAGCGGGCAGACAAAGCGGCTGCGCTGGCTGCCGTACGGAGAAGGGCTACTTTTGTTCGAGGAGGTGAAAAGGAGGAAAGAAAGAGAGGGAGGGAAGCAGGGAGGGGAGGGGAGAGCAGGGGAGGGGAGAAGGAAGAAAATCCCAAGAGGAGGAGGAGGAGGAGGTGGTGGTGGAGGAGGAGGAGGTGGAGATATCTCTCGCCCGAAACCAGGGCCGGAGAAAAACGCTGGGTCCTTCGCTTTGCCCCTGTAAGAAAGCCCGCAGATTTGCATGCAATCTGAATTGCTGATAAGGAGGGGAGAGCGGGGGGGGTAGGGGAGAAGAGAGAGAGAGGGAGGGAGGAAGGCAGGCAGGGAGCCAGCCCTGCTGCCGGCTCTGATTGCAGCGCTGCCGCGCACGCCCCCCCCCAGGAAAGGGAGCTCGCATCAGGTTAATGGATAATCAGCGCGGCAACGTGAGGAGACTTTTAAAGGTGTACGGACGGCTGCCGAGCGGCAGCTGGGGCCCTCCTCCCCCTGCGCACCCCCCCCGTGATGTCCCCCAGCCTGGATCCCGCATCATGCATCCTGTCCCAGGGGCCCTAGCCTAGATACTGCCACCCTGTTTCCTCTCCGGTCCTGCCCCGGAATCTTCTGCCCTGGAGCCTGCACCATGCCCCAGCCCTGTCCCGCGGACCCCTCCCCCTCCTGGACCCTGCACCCTAAGGGCTTCTTCTCCAACCCTGTCCCGGATTTGGCCCGGGGTCCCCTCCTCTAGCCCTGCCCAGGGGTCCCCCACCGTGGACCCTGTACCTTCTCCCTGAACCCTGGAATCTACCCCATCCCTGTCCCAGGGTCCCCTCATCGTGGATCCTGCACCCTGTTTCCTCTCCATCCCTGTCCTGGAGCACCCCACCCTGGACTCTGCACCTTGTCTGGGGGTCCCCACCCTGGACCCTGCACCTTGTCCGGGGGTCCCCACCCTGGACTCTGCACCTTGTCCTGGGGTCCCCATCCTGGACCTTGCACCTTGTCTGGGGGTCCCCACCCTGGACCCTGCACCTTGTCCTGGGGTCCCCATCCTGGACCCTGCACCTTGTCCGGGGGTCCCCATCCTGAACCCTGCACCTTGTCCTGGGGTCCCCACCCTGGACCCTGCACCTTGTCCGGGGGTCCCCATCCTGAACCCTGCACCTTATCCTGGGGTCCCCATCCTGAACCCTGCACCTTGTCCTGGGGTCCCCATCCTGGACCCTGCACCTTGTCCTGGGGTTCCCCCACCTCAACACGGCTGCATGAAGAGCTCAGGACCCAGAGCTTCTCCACATCCCATCCTGCACCCCCATTTGCCTAGTGGGGAAACTGAGGCCTGGGGCTGCCCCTGCTCAGCAGAGCCCCCAGGAACAGCCCAACCCCAAGCCCTTCACTCCTGGTCCCTCACCCTCTCCACTCGGTTCCCGGGAGGAGACGGTGCTCAGGGCTTCCCCACAGCCTTCTTGCCCCCACACAGGGCACAGCCACCATCCCCGTGGAATGGCCTGGATCTGCCTCCGGAGCGCTGTGACCTCCTGCCCCGGCTTTCTCCAGGGGCTGGGCTGCAATTTTTCCAGATGTCATCTGCAATTACGGCGAATATAAAATGAAAAGTTAAGTGGCACCAGGGGAGGGATATTGTTTCTCCCCTCCATAAATTAGCCGTCCCCCAGAGGCCTTTTTACAAGGCTGTTTTCCTTGATGGCCCTAAACAAGCGGCGTTTGTGACCCTGGGCCGGGCAGGTGAAGTTTAACCACGTCCATGCCACCACCCCAGGGGAGGCTGTGAGGTGCCAGGGGCCTTCCCCGATGAGCTTGTCCCAATGCCCAGCAGATTCCTGCCCTGAGAGGCTCTGCAGATCACCATCCACCCTCTTTGCCCTCTAAGTTTTGGGCTGCTTGTGCTGTTTGCCCCTGCAGTTGTGGATGTGCCAAGCCCTTTTCTCTCTCTCTTTTTTTTTCCCCCCCTTCCCTTCTCTCCCCTGGAACATGAACAGAAATTAGCTACAAGATGAGAATTAATGAATCTCTCTCTGAGTGCTCAAAATGCTGCACCCAGGACAACCAAATACCAGAGCTCACATCAATCTGTCTGGAGACAGCACAACTGCTCTGGGCTTTGCTGTACTTTAGTCTCTCTTAGAGGATGGAGTTGGCATTTTCACAGTGGGGCTTTGGTCTCCACACCAGGGCTGCATTTAGGAACTCCACACCTTGGAATCATCATAGAATCATCCTTCTCCCTCCCCCACCTTCAATTTCTGACCCACAAAACCGGAGTGCCCAGTTCAGTCCCGAGGGAAGGCTGCCTTGTGGTGGAGTCACCATCCCTGGAGGGACGTGCCCTGAAAACACGTGGACGTGGCACTTTGGGGCACGGTTTGGGGGGCATGGTGGGGTTGGGTTGATGGTTGGACTCTGATCTTGGAGGTCTTTTCCAGCTTTAATGATTTCATGACTCCATCGTTCCGTGACTCCATGATTTAATGACTCCATGAATCTATGATTCCACAACTCCATGGTTCCATGATTTAATGACTCCATGATTCCATGGTTCCATGATTCTATGGCTCCATGACTCTGTGGTTCTATGATTCCATGGTTTAATGACTCCATAATTCTATGGCTCCATGGTTCCATGATTTTATGGCTCCATGATTCTATGGCTCCATGGTTCCATGACTCCATGGCTTAATGACTCCATGATTCCATGGTTGCATGACTCCATGGTTCTATGACTCCATGGTTCCATGATTTAATGACTCCATGGTTCTATGGCTCCATGGTTCCATGGCTCCATGGTTCTATGATTCCATGATTTAGTGACTCCATGATTCCATGGTTCCATGATTCCATGGTTCTATGACTCCATGGTTCCATGGTTCCATGATTCAATGACTCCATGATTCTATAGCTCCATGGTTCCATGATTCCATGGTTCCATGACTCCATGGTTCCATGACTCCATGATTCTATGGCTCCATGGTTCCATGATTCCATGGTTCCATGGCTCCATGGTTCCATGACTCTATGATTCCATGGTTCCATGACTCCATGATTCCATGACTCTATTATTCCATAGTTCTATGACTCCATGGTTCTATGACTCCATGACTCCACGGTTCTATGACTCCATGACTCCACAGTTCCATGATGTAACAATCCCATGTCCCAGTGCTTCCATCCACTAGCCTCTGCAGCGCTTAATCTCCTCAGTGAGGCCCTCAGAGAGAGGATTTGCAGAAGGAAGTGGCCCCCAACACACTCAGGCCTGCAGGGAAACCTGCCCTGCTGAGGCTTAACTCTCCTAAACCTCTCAGTCTGCTGGAAGGAGTAGAATCAGAGAATTGTTTTGGTTGGGGAAAGGCCTCTAAGAACACTGAGCTCATTCTGTTCCTTATTCCATTCCATTCCATTCTATTCCTTGTTCCATTCTGTTCTATTCCTTATTCCATTCTGTTCCTTATTTCATTCCATTCCATTTCTTGTTCCATTCTATTCCTTGTTCTATTCTGTTCCATTCTATTCCTTATTCTATTCCATTCTATTCCTTATTCCATTCCATTCTATTCCTTCTTCTATTCCTTCTTCTATTCCTTATTCCATTCTATTCCTTATTCTATTCTATTCCATTCCATTCCATATTCCATTCCATTCTATTCCTTCTTCTATTCCTTATTCCATTCTATTCCTTCTTTTCTATTCCTTATTCCACTCCATTCCTTATTCCACTCCATTTCATTTCTTGTTCCATTCCATTCCATTTCTTATTCCATTCTATTCCTTATTCCATTCTATTCCTTATTCCATTCCTTATCTATTCCTTATTCTATTCTATTCCTTATTACACTCCATTCCTTATTCCATTCCATTTCATTTCTTGTTCCATTCCATTCCTTGTTCCATTCTATTCCATTCCTTATTCCATTCCATTCTATTCCTTCTTCTATTCCTTATTCCATTCTATTCCTTATTCTATTCCATTCCATTCCTTATTCCATTCCTTATTCCATTCCTTATTCCATTCCATTCTATTCCTTCTTCTATTCCTTCTTCTATTCCTTATTCTATTCTATTCCTTATTCCACTCCATTCCTTATTCCGTTCCATTCTATTCCTTATTCTATTCTATTCCTTATTCCACTCCATTCCTTATTCCATTCAATTTCATCTCTCTCCCCTTTTCCTCCTCCTCGTTGTTCCATTCTATTCCTTGTTGCATTCTGTTCCATTCTATTCCTTATTCCATTCCATTCCTTATTCTATTCCTTCTTCTATTCCTTATTCCATTCTATTCCTTATTCTATTCCATTCTATTCCTTATTCCATTCCTTATCTATTCCTTATTCTATTCTGTTCCTTATTCCACTCCATTCCTTATTTCATTCAATTTCATTTCTTGTTCCATTCTATTCCTTGTTCCATTCTATTCCTTGTTCCATTCTATTCCTTGTTCCATTCTGTTCCATTCTGTTCCTTAGTCCATTCCATTCTATTCCTTATTCCATTCTATTCATTCTGTTCCTTAGTCCATTCCTTATCTATTCCTTATTCCATTCTATTCCTTATTCCATTCCTTATCTATTCCTTGTTCCATTCTATTCCTTATTCTATTCCATTCTATTCCTTATTCCCATTCTATTCCTTATTCTATTCCATTCTATTCCTTATATCATTCCTTATCTATTTCTTATTCCATTCTATTCCTTATTCTATTCCATTCTATTTCTTATTTCATTCTATTCCTTATTCTATTCCATTCCATTCCTTATTCTATTCCATTCCTTATTCTATTCCATTCCATTCTATTCTTTATTCTATGCCATATTCTATTCTATTCCATTCTATTCCTTATCCCATTCCATTCTATTCCTTATCCCATTCCATTCCATTCCATCCCATTCCATTCCATGGCTGCTACTAAAACTTCCAGCAACCATCTAAAAATATTTCCATGCCTGGCAGATCCTTTTCTTCCACCCCCCACCCCCCCCCATCCCTTCTTTGCTCTCTTAATTATTAATTTTTATTGTGTTCCTCCAGCTCTGCTCAGCTGCAAATTCCCAGCAACAACCTCAGCTCGAGGTGGGAGAAACCAGCTGCAAGCTTCTGCTCCCACACTTTGCCAAGAGGAGAAGAATTCTCTCCACTGCTTGGGCTATTTTCTGTTTGTTCTCTCCCAGCCCCACCTCACCATCTGCTTTCAAGAAGCTGTGAAGAAGGGGAGGGGAGGGGGGGGTGGAGAAAAATAAACCCAACAGGGTTTCAGAAGCTTTTCTGGTGTCTTTGCCCCTAACTGGGCAGTTCTTTGAGGGGGTTTAACTCAGCCTCTCAGCCTTTGTGCTGGGGATGCCACAGAAGCCTCTCAGCATCTCAGCTCTCCTGTCCCACGAGCAGGTTGAAAAAGTTCATGAGAGAGTACACAGGAGGCTATGAGGATGCTGAGGGGCCTGGAGCTGCTCTGTGAGAGCCCTGAGCCTGGAGAAGAGCAGCCCAGAGGGGATCTGATCAATGCTCAGCAAGAGAGAAAGGATGGGGGACAAGAAGATGGAGCCAGACTCTTGTCAGTGGTGCCCGGTGCCAGGACAAGATGGCACAAACTGAGCACAAACTGGAACACAGGAGGTTCTATTTGAATGTGAGGAAAACCTTTGGTGTGAGGGTGCTGGAGCCCTGGAGCAGGCTGCCCAGAGAGGGAGGAGGGAAAGGGGGAGAGGAGGAAAAGAGAAGAGGGGGAGAGGAGAAGAGGGGGAGAGGAGAAGAGGGGGAGAGGAGAAGAGGGGGAGAGGAGAAGAGGGGAGAGGAGAAGAGGGGGAGAGGAGAAGAGGGGGAGAGGAG